>NW_025900945.1:0-24239 GCF_022539505.1 Lolium rigidum | reverse complement strand
ATTTCCTTCCTTGTATTTGAATCCACACAACCCTAATCTAAAACACATAGCCCCTAACATGGCCTAATTAACTGACCCCTTCTCTCTAGCTAATTAGTGGAAATTGCACAAAATCAAAAGGGGTCCCTCACTAATTATACATATATATCTAGATTGTGATAAACTTTTGCCCCATATTTGGTGGATGGGTGCATCTTGGCATGTAAAACAATTAATGTTTGCAAATGGCGTTGTCAAAATTTATGTACAAATGATTTCTTTCCATCCAAAGTGCATAAAATGGGAGTTTTAATGAAGAAGGTACAAATAAAACAGCTCAACATGCCTCCACACCCCGATTTTCACAGGAAGTAGAGCATATTTAAAGGATAATTCCAGAGTTTTACTATTTTTCAAGCAACTTTGCTAATTTCCACCCACTCACATGACTTTATGTCGATTTAACGAAAATAGGGCGAATTTAAACTACATGGGCGGGATAGTTTGAATTGTGCACGCGACAAAGGGAACCGCCTATTCCTCAACCTTGTGCACGACAAATTACACACGCAACTCCATTATTAAACACCACCTACCGGGCGGCCCGGCCGCATGACCCCCCACCCACCGCTACACAACTTATCCCCGTCCGTGCGAAGAGCTTCCCCTCCCCGTCCCGTCCGTGCGAAGAAGAAGCTTCCCCTCCCCGTCGTTCTTCTCGAGACGCACCGGCGGTCAAGTTGATCCACGGTAGGGTTGCTATCTCTAGCTCAATCATGCATCGGGCAAGACGGCCTAACAATTTATATTTTCTTGATGCTGCTAAAAAAATTGTCAGTATGCTCGAACTAATTGGCACTTTATAGTTTTCCGCTCGATTTGTCCTCGATCAATTTGTTCATTTGCGTGGGCATATAGAGTCAGTTCTGCACTCGATCCGTTAATTTGCTGAAATGCCATGGCAGAGATTTGTACACGATCTGTTTGCTAAAATGTCGATGGGCATTTTTTGTTTTGTACTCGACATGATTGCTGAAATGCATAATCATGTACTAGTATAGTTTTGTACTCGATGGATATACATTTCCTACTTCGCCTTAAATTAATCACCAACCATTGTATCTCATAATTAAACGAGATGGACGGAAGTTGGATACTGCATGGACACTTATGTTCCCCTTCATATATAAATGGTGTTCAACCCTTTATGGGGTTTATTAGAGCTCATGAAGGTCACGACCTGGACATGTATTGCCCGCGCTGCACATGTATGAATGGTGAGAAGAGGCCTCACCATGTAGTGGAAGATAATTTACACATTTTTGGGATGGACCGCACATATGTTAGGTGGGTTTATCATGGTGAACCACATAATGATCCTTCAGCGGGAGAAGCGGATCTTGCTCACACTGTATGTGTGCTGGCATATGTAGTTAATTATTTATATTGATGTGTCGCTGTTTCGATCAATAGTTTGCATTGCTGTGCAAGTTCTGTACTCAAATTTAACTTGTTGCGGATGGATGGACGGGAAGGAGAGAAAAAGCGCTTGCTTCAGGAACCGGGTTTCAGCTCCGGGACATGTGCTTGTGCTGGATGAGAAGGTAAATATGTAAAACGGCATTTGTTCAGGTTGCATCCCTTAGATGTTTGTCTAATCTGTTGATGTACTAATTGCAGAAGCATAGAGTTGAAGAGGTCTCTCAGTTTGATGGGAGATTTGAAGATGAATCTCAGTTTGATGCACCTGTGGATGGTACTGATGACGGGCCTTTCATAGACGAAGGTCCTGCACCTGAGATTATCCAGCCTACAGAAGGAGGCCGTGGACCGAGTACACAGCTTTGCGTTGAAGTGGATGCACGCCCGGAGATCATCAGTGGCGTCCGGGTAGTCTCAAGACCACCCAGCCCTGATGCACCTGTGGATGGTACTGATGACGAGCCTTTCATAGACGAAGGTCCCGCACCTGAGATTATCCAGCCTACGAGAAGGAGGCCGTGGACCGAGTACACGGCTTTGCGTTGAAGCGGATGCACGCCCGGAGATCATCGTGGGCGTCCCGGTAGTATCGGGACCACCTAGCCCCGATGCAAAATGTTGAGCTACTTTATGATTCGTACTCTTATGTTCCGGTGCTGTAGTATGTACTATCTTTGTTATGATTTGTACGCCTTTGGCGCTAGAACTATAATTAAGCATTCGGTGGATGATCGCGTTGCAAAATTTGACACCCACACAATCAGTTCATCGTATGAGTAGTAGCACAATTACTTCTACAGCGATTCTGCCAGCGCATTAATTGGTAGCATGAAACACTTTCGGCACTCCCTCGATTCATATTAATTGACTGAATTTTGTCTAGATATGGATGTATCTAGATGCATTTGTGAACTAGACTAACAAACTTGAGTCAGTTAATATGAATCTGTGTAAACCGCCCAAGTCCTCGAGCAGCTAGTTTATTGACTCTGGACTCCAAGCCTCTCGCGGCAAGCCATCGACGAAGCTTTGACCAGTTCTTGGCCCGCCATTTTTTTATTTTTTTTGCGAATAGCAAAGCTTTGACCAGTTCCTCTCGGGATACAGCACGCCGGTGAGCTTGCACGGTTGCCATGAGCACTTTCGGCGGAACTTCCTCTGCAGCGCCCTCAAGCCGCCGCTGCGAGACAGCACGCAGTGCCTCGAGGTGGACGGAATGGACGAACTCGGGATCTCGGGCGGGGGTCCGTCTCGTCCGGGAACGATCTCCAGCGGGTTAACGAGGACATGCATGGCGGCCAGGGGATTTGGTTTTTTTTTGTTGTTGTTTGAGCTTGGGATTTGGGGTTTTTTCGGATAGGGGAGGAGGAACAGAGGTAGAGGAAGGAACAGCCCGCATGCTTGGCGCGTGGCAGTGTGCTTGAATTTCGAATTTTTGTGAAATGTTTCATTTCCCCGCTACAATTCGGGGGTTTTCTTGACGCGCCAATGCGTCCCGCCGTGCAGGTTCAAGTGAATTTGGGGTGCCACACTATGGGCCCCAGTTTCGGTGAGACATGTAATGACTAGTCACATCAGTAAGTTCACTGTGTAATAAAATATGTTACCCCTCCCCTTTATGTAGCCCCCTTTGTCTCTCCCGATCGAGTGCCGACAACCGACGGATGCAAGCCGCTAGCTCGATCCCATCCTTTCGCCTCCACCGTCCAGGCATCCAGCTTGGAGGGGCAAGCTTCATCTAGACCAAGCGGATTAGGTAGTTGATGGCGTGTATTTCACACGTTCGTTGGGCAACCCCAAAGCTAATTTTTTTTGTGTTTTTGATATAGCAAACAAGATAGCAAATAAAGTAAAGCTAGCAACTAATTTTTTTGTGTTTTGATATAAGTGCAGCAAACAAAGTAGTAAATAAAATAAAGCAAGACAAAAACAAAGTAAAGAGATTGAGAAGTGGAGACTCCCCTGCTGATCTGACAACGGCGCAAAAGAGCTCGATAGCGTGTATTTCACACGTTCGTTGGGCAACCCCAAGAGGAAGGTATGATGCGCACAGCGCAAGTTTTCCCAGAGGAGCCAAGAAGCACATTGAAGGTTGATGGCGGCGGGATGTAGTGCGGCGCAACACCGGAGATTCCGGCGCCAACGTGGAACCCGCACAACACAACCAAAGTACTTTGCCCCAACGAAACAGTGAGGTTGTCAATCTCACCGGCTTGCCGTAACAAAGGATTAACCGTATTGTGTGGAAGATGATTGTTTGCAGAGAAAATAGTAAAAACAAGTATTGCAGCAGATTTGTATTTCAGTATTAAAGAATGGACCGGGGTCCACGAGTTCACTAGAGGTGTCTCTCCCATAAGATAAAAGCATGTTGGGTGAACAAATTACAGTCGGGCAATTGACAAATAGAGAGGGCATAACAATGCACATACATGACATGATAAGTATAGTGAGATTTAATTGGGCATTACGACAAAGTACATAGACCGCCATCCAACTGCATCTATGCCTAAAAAGTCCACCTTCGGGTTATCATCCGAACCCCTCCAGTATTAAGTTGCAAAGCAACGAGACAATTGCATTAAGTATGGTGCGTAATGTAATCAACAACTACATCCTCGGACATAGCGCCAATGTTTTATCCCTAGTGGCAACGAGCACAACACAACCTTAGAACTTTCCGTCACTTGTCCCGGTGTCAATGCGGGCATGAACCCACTATCGAGCATAAATACTCCCTCTTGGAGTTAAAAGTAAAAACTTGGCCGAGCCTCTACTAGAAACGGAGAGCATGCAAGATCATAAACAACACATGTATAATAACTTGATAATTAACATGACATGGTATTCTCTATCCATCGGATCCCGACAAACACAACATATAGAATTACGGATAGATGATCTTGATCATGTTAGGCAGCTCACAAGATCCAACAATGAAGCACAATGAGGAGAAGACAACCATCTAGCTACTGCTATGGACCCATAGTCCAGGGGTGAACTACTCACTCATCACTCCGGAGGCGACCATGGCGGTGTAGAGTCCTCCGGGAGATGAATCCCCTCTCCGGCAGGGTGCCGGAGGAGATCTCCGGAATCCCCCGAGATGGGATCGGCGGCGACGGCGTCTCGGTAAGGTTTTCCGTATCGTGGTTTTTCGCCTCGGGGGTTTCGCGACGGAGGCTTTAAGTAGGCGGAAGGGCAGAGTCGGGGGCTAACGAGGGGCCCACGCTATAGGTCGGCGCGGCCAGGGCTTGGGCCGCGCCGCCCTATAGCTTGGCCACCTCGTGGCCCCACTTCGTGTGTTCTTCGGTCTTCTGGAAGCTCCGTGGAAAAATAGGGCCCTGGGTCTTCGTTTCGTCCAATTCCGAGAATATTTCGTTACTAGGATTTCTGAAACCAAAAACAGCAGAAAACAGAAGCGGCACTTCGGCATCTTGTTAATAGGTTAGTTCCATAAAATGCACGAATATGACATAAAGTGTGCATAAAACATGTAGGTATCATCAATAATATGGCATAGAACATAAGAAATTATCGATACGTCGGAGACGTATCAAGCATCCCCAAGCTTAGTTCCGCTCGTCCCGAGCGAGGTAAAACGATAACAAAGATAATTTCTGAAGTGATATGCCATCATAACCTTGATCATACTATTTGTAAACATATGTAGTGGATGCAGCGATCAAAACAATGGTGATGACATGAGTAAACAAGTGAATCATATAGCAAAGACTTTTCATGAATAGTACTTCAAGACAAGTATTAATAAGTCTTGCATAAGAGTTAACTCATAAAGCAATAAATCAAAGTAAAGGTATTGAAGCAACACAAAGGAAGATTAAGTTTCAGCGGTTGCTTTCAACTTGTAACATGTATATCTCATGGATAATTGTCAACATAGAGTAATATAACAAGTACAATATGCAAGTATGTAGGAATCAATGCACGGTTCACACAAGTGTTTGCTTCTTGAGGTGGAGAGAAATAGGTGAACTGACTCAACATAAAAGTAAAGAGAATGGTCCTTCAAAGAGGAAAGCATCGATTGCTATATTTGTGCTAGAGCTTTTATTTTGAAAACATGAAACAATTTTGTCAACGGTAGTAATAAAGCATATGAGTTATGTACATTATATCTTACAAGTTGCAAGTCTCATGCATAGTATACTAATAGTGCCCGCACCTTGTCCTAATTAACTTGGACTACCGGATCTTTGCAATGCACATGTTTTGACCAAGTGTCACAATGGGGTACCTCCATGTCGCTCGTACGAAGGTCTAAGGAGAAAGCTCGCATTTTGGATTTCTCGCTTTTGATTATTCTCAACTTAGACATCCATACCGGGACAACATGGACAACAGATAATGGACTCCTCTTTAATGCATAAGCATGTGGCAACAATTTTTATTCTCATATGAGATTGAGGATATATGTCCAAACTGAAACTTCCACCATGAATCATGGCTTTAGTTAGCGGCCCAAAGTTCTTCTCTAACAACATGCATGCTCCAACCATGAAGGTGGTAGATCTCTCTTGCTTCGGACAAGACGGACATGCATAGCAACTCACATGATATCCAACAAAGAATAGTTGATGGCGTCCCCGAAACATGGTTATCGCTCAACAAGCAACTTAATAAGAGATAAAGTGCATAAGTACATATTCAATACCACAATAGTTTTTAAGCTATTTGTCCCATGAGCTATATATTGCAAAGGTGAATGATGGAGTTTTAAAGGTAGCACTCAAGCGATTTACTTTGGAATGGCGGATAAATACCATGTAGTAGGTAGGTATGGTGGACACAAATGGCATAGTGGTTGGCTCAAGTATTTGGGATGCATGAGAAGTATTCCCTCTCGATACAAGGTTTAGGCTAGCAAGGTTATTTGAAACAAACACAAGGATGAACGGTACAGCAAAACTCACATAAAAGACATATGGTAAACATTATAAGACTCCATACCGTCTTCCTTGTTGTTCAAAACTCAATACTAGATGTTATCTAGACTCTAGAGAAACCAAATATGCAAACCAAATTAGCAAGCTCTAAGTATTTCTTCATTAATGGGTGCAAAGTATATGATGCAAGAGCTTAAACATGAGCACAACAATTGCCAAGTATCAAATTATCCAAGACATTATAGCAATTTACTACATGTATCATTTTCCAATTTCAACCATATAACAATTTAACGAAGAAGAACTTCGCCATGAATACTATGAGTAGAGCCTAAGGACATATTTGTCCATATGCAACAGCGGAGCGTGTCTCTCTCCCATAAAGTGAATGCTAGGATCCATTTTATTCAAACAAAACAAAAAACAAAAACAAACCGACGCTCCAAGCAAAGTACATAAGATGTGGCCGAATAAAAATATAGTTTCAGGGGAGGAACCCGATAATGTTGTCGATGAAGAAGGGGATGCCTTGGGCATCCCCAAGCTTAGACGCTTGAGTCTTCTTAATATATGCAGGGGTGAACCACCGGGGCATCCCCAAGCTTAGAGCTTTCACTCTCCTTGATCATATTGCATCATACTCCTCTCTTGATCCTTGAAAACTTCCTCCACACCAAACTCGAAACAACTCATTAGAGGGTTAGTGCATAATAAAAATTCACATGTTCAGAGGTGACACAATCATTCTTAACACTTCTGGACATTGCATAAAGCTACTGGACATTAGTGGATCAAAGAAATTCATCCAACATAGCAAAAGAGGCAATGCGAAATAAAAGACAGAATCTGTCAAAACAGAACAGTCCGTAAAGATGGATTTTATTAGGCCACCAGACTTGCTCAAACGAAAATGCTCAAATTGAATGAAAGTTGCGTACATATCTGAGGATCATGCTCGTAAATTGGCGTAATTTTCTGAGCTACCTACAGGGAGATAGACCCAGATTCGTGACAGCAAAGAATTCTGGAACTGCGCAGTAATCCAAATCTAGTACTTACTTTTCTATCAAAGACTTTACTTGGCACAACAAAACATAAAACTAAGATAAGGAGAGGTTGCTACAGTAGTAAACAACTTCCAAGACACAAATATAAAACAAAGTACTGTAGTAAAAACATGGGTTGTCTCCCATAAGCGCTTTTCTTTAACGCCTTTCGGCTAGGCGCAGAAAGTGTATCTCAAGTAACATCGAGAGATGAAGCATCAACATCATAATTTGTTCTAATAATAGAATCATAAGGTAACTTCATTCTCTTTCTAGGGAAGTGTTCCATACCTTTCTTGAGAGGAAATTGATATTTAATATTACCTTCCTTCATATCAATAGTAGCACCAACGGTTCGAAGAAAAGGTCTTCCCAATATAATGGGGCAAGATGCATTGCATTCAATATCCAAGACAACAAAATCAACGGGGACAAGGTTATTGTTAACCATAATATGAACATTATCAACTTTCCCCAAAGGTTTCTTTTTAGCATTATCGGCGAGATTAACATCCAAATAACAATTCTTCAATGGTGGCAAGTCAAGCATATCATAGACTTTTTTAGGCATAACGAAATACTTGCACCAAGATCACATAAAGCATTACAATCAAAATCTTTGACTCTCATTTTAATGATGGGCTCCCAACCATCCTCTAGCTTTCTAGGAATAGAAGTTTCAAGTTTTAGTTTCTCTTCTCTAGCTTTTATGAGAGCATTTGTAATATGTTTTGTGAAAGCCAAATTTATAGCACTAGCATTGGGACTTTTAGCAAGTTTTTGCAAGAACTTTATAACTTCAGAGATGTGGCAATCATCAAAATCTAAATCATTACAATCTAAAGCAATGGGATTATCATCCCCAAGGTTGGAAAAAATTTCAGCAGTTTTATCACAAGCGGTTTCAGCAGTTTTAGCAGTTTCGGGTAATTTTGCGCGCTTTGCACTAGGAGTAGAAGCATTGCCAACACCAATTATTTTATCATGGATAGTAGGAGGTGCAGCAACATATGAATCATTAGCATTGCTAGTGGTGGTAATAGTCCAAACTTTAGCTACATTTTCCTTCTTAGCTAGTTTTTCATTTTCTTCTCTATCCCACCTAGCACGCAATTCAGCCATTAATCTTATATTCTCATTAATTCTAACTTGGATGGCATTTGCTGTAGTAACAATTTTATTTTCAATATCCCTATTAGGCATAACTTTCGATTTCAAAAGATCAACATCGGAGGCAAGACTATCAACTCTAGAAACAAGAATATCAATTTTATTGAGCTTTTCCTCAACAGATTTGTTAAAGGCAGTTTGTGTACTAATAAATTCTTTAAGCATGGCTTCAAGTCCAGGGGGTGTATTCCTATTATTGTTGTAAGAATTCCCATAAGAATTAGCATAACCGTTACCATTATTATAAGGATATGGCCTATAGTTATTACTAGAATTGTTCCGATAAGCATTGTTGTTGAAATTATTATTTTTAATGAAGTTTACATCAACATGTTCTTCTTGGGCAACCAATGAAGCTAATGGAACATTATTAGGATCAACATTAGTCCTATCATTCGCAAGCATAGACATAATAGCATCAACTTTATCATTCAAGGAAGAGGATTCTTCAACGGAATTTACCTTCTTACCTTGTGGAGCTCTTTCCGTGTGCCATTCAGAGTAATTAACCATCATATTATCAAGGAGCTTTGTTGCTTCACCAAGAGTGATGGAAATAAAGGTACCTCCAGCAGCTGAATCCAATAAATTCCGCGAAGAAAAATTTAGTCCTGCATAGAAGGTTTGGATGATCATCCAAGTAGTCGATCCATGGGTTGGGCAATTTTTAACCGAGAGATTTCATTCTTTCCCAAGCTTGAGCAACATGTTCATTATCTAATTGTTTAAAATTCATTATGCTACTCCTCAAAGATATAATTTTAGCAGGGGGATAATATCTACCAATAAAAGCATCCTTGCATTTAGTCCATGAATCAATACTATTCTTAGGCGAGAGATAGCAACCAATCTTTAGCTCTTCCTCTTAATGAGAAAGGGAACAATTTTAATTTTATAATGTCACCATCTACATCTTTATACTTTTGCATTTCACATAGTTCAACAAAATTATTGAGATGGGCAGCAGCATCATCAGAACTAACACCGGAAAATTGCTCTCGCATAACAAGATTAAGTAAAGCAGGTTTAATTTCAAAGAATTCTCGTTGTAGTAGCAGGTGGAGCAATAGGTGTGCATAAGAAATCATTATTATTTGTGCTAGTGAAGTCACACAACTTAGTATTTTCAGGGTTGGCCATTTTAGCAATAGTAAATAAAGCAAACTAGATAAAGTAAATGCAAGTAAACTAATTTTTTTTGTGTTTTTGATATAGCAAACAAGATAGAAAATAAAGTAAAGCTAGCAACTAATTTTTTTGTGTTTTGATATAAGTGCAGCAAACAAAGTAGTAAATAAAATAAAGCAAGACAAAAACAAAGTAAAGAGATTGAGAAGTGGAGACTCCCCTTGCAGCGTGTCTTGATCTCCCCGGCAACGGCGCCGGAAAAAGAGCTTGATGGCGTGTATTTCACACGTTCGTTGGGCAACCCCAAGAGGAAGGTATGATGCGCACGGCGGCAAGTTTTCCCTCGGAAAGAAACCAAGGTTTATCGAACCAGGAGGAGCCAAGAAGCACATTGAAGGTTGATGGCGGCGGGATGTAGTGCGGCGCAACACCGGAGATTCCGGCGCCAACGTGGAACCTGCACAACACAACCAAAGTACTTTGCCCCAACGAAACGAGTGAGGTTGTCAATCTCACCGGCTTGCTGTAACAAAGGATTAACCGTATTGTGTGGAAGATGATTGTTTGCAGAGAAAATAGTAAAAACAAGTATTGCAGCAGATTTGTATTTCAGTATTAAAGAATGGACCGGGGTCCACAGTTCACTAGAGGTGTCTCTCCCATAAGATAAAAGCATGTTGGGTGAACAAATTACAGTCGGGCAATTGACAAATAGAGAGGGCATAACAATGCACATACATGACATGATAAGTATAGTGAGATTTAATTGGGCATTACGACAAAGTACATAGACCGCCATCCAACCGCATCTATGCCTAAAAAGTCCACCTTCAGGTTATCATCCGAACCCCTCCGGTATTAAGTTGCAAAGCAACGGACAATTGCATTAAGTATGGTGCGTAATGTAATCAACAACTACATCCTCGGACATAGCGCCAATGTTTTATCCCTAGTGGCAACGAGCACAACACAACCTTAGAACTTTCACGTCACTTGTCCCGGTGTCAATGCAGGCATGAACCCACTATCGAGCATAAATACTCCCTCTTGGAGTTAAAAGTAAAAACTTGGCCGAGCCTCTACTAGAAACGGAGAGCATGCAAGATCATAAACAACACATGTATAATAACTTGATAATTAACATGACATGGTATTCTCTATCCATCGGATCCCGACAAACACAACATATAGAATTACGGATAGATGATCTTGATCATGTTAGGCAGCTCACAAGATCCAACAATGAAGCACAATGAGGAGAAGACAACCATCTAGCTACTGCTATGGACCCATAGTCCAGGGGTGAACTACTCACTCATCACTCCGGAGGCGACCATGGCGGTGTAGAGTCCTCCGGGAGATGAATCCCCTCTCCGGCAGGGTGCCGGAGGAGATCTCCGAATCCCCGAGATGGGATCGGCGGCGACGGCGTCTCAGTAAGGTTTTCCGTATCGTGGTTTTTCGCCTCAGGGGTTTCGCGACGGAGGCTTTAAGTAGGCGGAAGGGCAGAGTCGAGGGGCTAACGAGGGGCCCACGCTATAGGTCGGCGCGGCCAGGGCTTGGGCCGCGCCGCCCTATAGCTTGGCCACCTCGTGGCCCCACTTCGTGTGTTCTTCGGTCTTCGGAAGCTCCGTGGAAAAATAGGGCCCCGGGTCTTCGTTTCGTCCAATTCCGAGAATATTTCGTTACTAGGATTTCGAAACCAAAAACAGCAGAAAACAGAAGCGGCACTTCGGCATCTTGTTAATAGGTTAGTTCCAGAAAATGCACGAATATGACATAAAGTGTGCATAAAACATGTAGGTATCATCAATAATATGGCATAGAACATAAGAAATTATCGATACGTCGGAGACGTATCAGTAGTACTAGTAATGCTCTTTCCTTTCTCGAGATCGGTTCTTTTTTCCTCACCTCGATATCTTGCGCATCTACTATTTCCTATTCTGGGTGAAGGGGTGTCTTTCTGGTCACCCTCGCGGCGGGAGTGATTGATGGGGGTGGGGGCGGGGGCTACCTTTGCTTGGATTGGGGTGTTCTTCCTTTATTTGTCGACATTTGCAACCTTTGTAGTTTCTGCAGATCCTCAATGTATCTTTTGTCAGCTTGTACAGGAAAGGAAATACCTCGGTGGTGGTGGGGGGGGGCAATGGAGCGTAAGGCCACCACGCATGTGGGCAGTTGGCTGAGCCTGAGCTGCGTCCCCAGCCCCGCAAAGCAGGTACTCCGTTTGCTTATCCACTCTGTCTGTCTGCATCCTCAATCTGTTCCTGTTCTGGAAGATGCTTAAAGTAGCACATGTCTTCAGCTGGTTGTGCATAAAGCCTCTGTGACACCATGCTCTATATTCTCTGTATCAGGTTGGTACCTCCAGGTTCCGTGCTGAGGCTATGGGGAACGAGAATAGCGCCCCACCTGCTGTAGGAGCATGGCCCGATCTGCAGCACAAGAAGCGAAATGCCACTGCCGAGCTGGGCGAGGGACCGCCGAGGGGTAATTTTTTTTAACCAACTTACCATGATGTAGTCCGAATCCGATACTCCCTCGGATCCAAATTAATTGACTCAACTATCTGTAGATACGGATGTATCTAGATGTGTTTTTAGCTCTAGATACTACTACCTCCATCCCAAAGCTTAGGGATTATATTATTTTTAGAAAGTCAAACTATACCATGTTTGACTAAGCTTTTACCAAAAATCATTAACATGCAAAATACAAAATTAATATCATTAAATAGGTTGTGAAATATATTTTCCTACGGTATCTACACAATATTATATTTGTTGATAGAATGTTCTAAAATTTTGGTCAAACTTTACTTGTTTTGATTTCTCAAAAATAAATAAGCCTTAAGCTTTGGGATGGAGGTATCTAGACAAAGCTGAGTCAAGCTGGAGTAGTTTTTTTGTCTGTCCATAGCTAGTGTTCATGGTGCAAAAGGCTAAGAGCATCCACTATATGCATCGGTCTATCTCATACGGTAATTCAATATCACTGCTGAGGTCTGCCTTTTGTTTTGCTATTGATATGCGGATCGAAACTTTAGGGCCTTTACTCAAAAGGAAGATCAAAACTGCGGCTGATTAGGCTGCCAGTATGTTGATGCCGCCCCCATCTTCTAAATGCCTCTACAAGCACAAGGCCACGCGCCCGCTGGGTGGTGATCTTTTAATGAATATGGTATATTTTCTTAATCCACAAAACATGCCTTGATATTTGTCTGTTTATTGTCGGTTTTTTCTAATGCTTGCCAAAAGTTTACAACAACAACAACAACAACCAAGCCTTTCAGTCCCAAACAAGTTGGGGTAGGCTATAGTTGAAGCCCATAAGATCTCGAAGCCAAAAGTTTAGAAACACCAAATTCGTTTGCTTACAATCATCATACGGTAATGTTCATCTACTCTCCGAGTTCCCCTAACCCAACAAAAAATGATGTTAATTACGATTTTTAGATTAAAAGAGCACCATTAGGCGCTGTTAATTACGATTTTGAGATTAAATGTCATTTGCAATTGCTAATTACAATTTTGAGGCAAATGATTAGTTTAACCTTGATCTGTTCCGCTCTCCATTTTTCCCAACCGAAAAAATGTAACCATTCCATTCCTCTGAAATGGAACCATTCCATTCCATTCCACTACAAGAAAAGTTCTGATAGACAACGTCTCAAAATCGTCCGCTAAGGGGTATTTTTCGTCGCCTATGGGCCTAACCCGACGATATGGGTTCTGTTGTCGAAACTGCGTCAGGCAAAGTCCTACGACGATTTTTTCGGTCCGTCGCGCTTGGGCGCCCTTCCGCCACGGAAAATCGGACCGTTGCCCAAGTGTTTCCGGGAGCCCGTTGACTGCTGACGTCATGCAAACTGACACGTGGCAGACGCCGTTAGCTGGCAGTTAACGGCGTTAACCGGCTGAAACCCCGTGGTAGATGGTAGGCCCACACGAGGCCTGCCACGTCTTAAGCGGGCCGGCCCATTAAGTTTGCGGGCCGGGCCGGCTGACTTATTTTGACCGGTCAACTATATAGCTGGGCTGGTCCATTAGTTACGTGGGCCGGGCCTAACCTCTAAGGTTGACTCGGTCAAAACTTTAATGGGCCGGCCCACTAAGCATGTGGGCGGGCCGAATGCACTCGATTGACCGGTCAACATGCAAAAGGGCCGGCCCACAAGACATGTGGGACCCACTTTCCTGGTATCGGGCCGGCCCATTTAAAAAGTGGGGTCCACATTAAAGCAACTGGGCCGGCCCAAGAAGTTACTGGGCCGGCCCAATTAGCATGTGGGTTCCACGTTCCTGCTATCGGGCCGGCCCATTTAGTACGTGGGGTCCACATTTTACCAAATGGTCTGGCCCAACAAGCCAGTGGGCCGGGCCAAAAGCACCGGTGGGTCCCACTTTCCTGTTAAAGGGCCGGCCCGTTTAGTATGTGGGGTCCACCATATAGCAAGTGGGCCGGCCCAACAAGATAGTGGGCCGGGCCAAAAACACGGGTGGGTCCCACTTTCCGGTTAAAGGGCTGGCCCATTTAGTATGTGGGGTCCACCATATAGCAAGTGGGCCGGCCCAACAAGATAGTGGGCCGGGCCAAAACACTGGTGGGTCCCACTTTCCTGTTAACGGGCCGGCCCATTTAGTATGTGGGGTCCACCGTACAGCAAGTGGGCCGGCCCAACACGCTAGTGGGCCGGGCCAAAACACAGGTGGGTCCCACTTTCCCGTCAAAGGGCCGGCCCATTTAGTATGTGGGGTCCACCATATAGCAAGTGGGCCGGCCCAACACGCTAGTGGGCCGGGCCAAAAACACAGTGGGTCCCACTTTCGTCTTAAAGGGCCGGCCCGTTTAGTATGTGGGGACCACCACAAAAGCAATTGGGCTGGCCCAACTAGTTAGTGGGCCGGCCCGGTAGTGGGTGGGGTCCACCTTAAAGCAAGTGGGCCGGCCCAATAAAAGTGTGGGGTCCACAGTAAATCAAGTGGGCTGGCCCAATAAGTAAGTGGGCCAGCCCGTTTAGTTGCTGTTTATATGCTGGCGTAAAAGGCGCTTTAGGATTTTGCGGGCCGGCACGTATGTGATTTCTCTTAATTGGGCCGTTTAAGGGATGGGAATTCGTGATTTAGATACGAGAATATTTACGCGAGCATTGATTTACGTCGGATAGCCTCACTTACCACAAGCACCAAAGAAAAAATGCGCGAAAGAACTATAAAAACTAACTAAATATTACATCAGCTGCAAGGCATTGAAAAAATATTACAGAACCCAGAGAAATTGAATGGTAATTAAACCTAGCAATACAATGAAGGGATCCAGCAATCTTTTAAGTTGTCCATGCAGCACCTATATCTGAAACAAAGACATTACAAGTTAAGACAGCAACAATGGAAAGGCAAAGACACTACAATATTGTTTGCCAAAGAATTTGGAACTCATCATTTCGTCGTTATAACAAGATCATTGTAATGCGCACAATAAGCAAACAAAGAGTGCATGCCGCATACCAACAGCCAATATAACGAGCATGTTAGAATGAAACAACGAGACTTACTACTTGTCGAGTCCCATGCAAACCAACATGTTCGGGAGTACAAAATTGGCATGAACAACATAGTAGCGAGGCTATAAATTTTGTAACAACGACTGAGCAAGATGAAGTTATGATGGCTACATCTACGAAGCCAGGGAATGTAAAGCAAAAATAGAAGTTACGATAGCAAAAGCTAAAGAGGAGGGAATGTGAACCAACATGTGCCAAGTGCAATTACTTCATTTTGGCCGTGAACTAAATAATACTCCTGAACTTATAGTGAAGGGGATGCAAATCAAGATGTTTCGGGATATAAACTTGTAATGAGCAACACATAGAGGATAGTTAATCCTGGAGCTTAGGATGGACCGGATACGGAATATAGTGGGATCACCTGTGAACTTGTATAAGAGGGAATGCAAACCAATATGTTCAGCTTTCCATATGTGAGCGTCATGCCAAGTCGGAGAAACAAGTCAATAATGCAGCTTTTGAAGAACAAGATGGCACGCAAAATTATTATCTAGTAGTATGACAAGTTTATTTGTACTACGGGCTAGATAGCGAGTGATAGCATGCCAAACTAAGTCCTTACTTTGTTAGCTTACAATGAACTAGATACAAAACAATGGCATCACCTGTAGTACGGGGAATGCAAGCCAACATGTTCATGGAGTAAAAAATTGGCACAAACAACATAGTAGCAGGCCATAATTTTTGTAACAACGATCGAGCAAGATAAAGTTATGATGGCTAGATCTACGGAGCAGGGAATGTAAACCAAATATAGAAGTTACGATGCCAAAAGCTATAGAGCAGGGAATGCGAACCAACATGTGCAATTACTTAAAATTGGCCATGAACTAAATAATAGCGAGGATGTTACTATAATACCTATAATTTTTGTAACAACGATTGAGCAAGATAGAAGTTATGATGGCTACATCTACGGAGCGAGGAATGCAAACCAAAATGTTCAATCGCTTAAAGTTAGCAATGAAGTAGAAAATAGCAACGTGTTACGGTCATAGCTAGGAATGAACTAAAAGAGCTTCGGACAAACAAGCATCCGAACCCGGAACATGGCGCTAAAACAAGGGACTTACATTAGGAGAAGCACTCTGTGGGAGTCACGGCAGATCTTCACGGGGTTGATAGATCCGGTGATGAAGTACGCTACATGTGCTACTTGGGGTTGGAGAGACGGCCATTACACTTCATGGTTACTCATCTCATCTGCAAAAAGTAACGGCGCGTCGTTAGCACAAACGAGTTCCCCCAAGATTAAACAAGAACTTGCGAGGCAAGCAATAGAAAAGCGACGGTAGAAGAGTTTAGATCATGCACGGCGCCGGTGAAGCAGATCCGGTTCATGCACAGCGGTGTCGGTGAGCAAGATCCGATGCGGTGGACGACGGATCCGGCGAAGCGGCTCCGGTGGGGTGGACGATACCGCGGCTGAAGCGACTGCGGTAGACTGCTGGATGAGCATATGGTTTCGAGGTTCGGCGGGGATGATCCGGTCCGGTTGATGACGGCGTCGATGAAGCGGCTCCGGCAGGCGGCCGGATGACGAGGATCGCGAGGGCTCGGGTAGGCCAGGGAAGTCCGGCGGGGATGTTCCGGTGCGGTGGTCGTGGAGGTGGTGAGAGAGGGACTTGGGAAGTTCCGGTGGGTGGTCTCGGATGAGAGGAAATGTAATTTTTTTGGGAGGGTATCCGGGGCTAGGGAGGTGGTGATCCAAAAAATGACGGCGAGACCCCCACCAACCGACTTTGCTGTCATCTCCACAGGGGTAGAATCGGAATTTGGAAGCGTGTGAAATTTTTGTATTTTGTGGGCGGCAAGTTTTGCCGCTATGAGATTTTGAATTTCGCTAAGGTCCAAGTATAATGATAAAAAATTGTGAGACCGTACTAGTACCTCTGTTCAAGGCCGAGTGCAACATCAAATCATCATCAAGTTGAACATGGGTTACTACGATGATCATCATCGGACACGGATCGGTGACATGCAACTGAAATTGGTGCATCCGTTGCAAAGTATAATGCTAAAATTTTGAGTGACCGTACTAGTACTTATGTTCAAGCCAGAGTGCAACATCAAATCATCATCACGTTGAAAATTTGTTACCATGATCATGATCTATCTCTAAATTTGGCGCATCCGCTAAATCGGCAAAGTATAATGATAAAGAAATCGTGAGACAGTAGTAGTACTTACGTTCAAGGTCGAGTGCAACATCAAATCATCATCACGTTTAAAATTTGTTACCATGAGCATGATCTACCTCTGAAAATGGGCGCATCAGCTAAAACTTGCAAAGTATAATGATAAAAAAATTGTGAGACCGTACTAGGACTTATGTTCAAGGTCGAGTGCAACATCAAATCATCATTACATTGAAAAGTGTGTTACCATGATCATGATCTATCTCTGAATTTGGCGCATCCGCTAAATCTACGCAAATATAATGATAAAAAAATTGTGAGAATGTACTAGTACTTATGTTCAAGGCCGAGTGCCGGATCAAATCATCATCACGTTGAAATTCGTTACAACGATCATGACATATCTCTAAAATTGGCGCATCCGCTAAATCTCGCAAAGTATAATGATAAAAAAATTGTGAGAGCTGTACTAGTACTTGTGTTCAAGGCCGAGTGCGGGATCAAATCATCATCACGGTGAAATTTGTTACAACGATCATGACATATCTACAAAATTGGCGCATCCGCTAAATCTTGCATGTGGCGCATCTCGGTGCGGAGCAACAGGCCGGTGCTATCAAGGTTGAGGCGTCAGTAGCGTCATCGGGCTCTCCTCTTTTGATAGATCTTCTACATGGCGTGGCGCACCGCCCGTCAGAAGCGGTCACATGTGATGCAGAGGTGGAGACGTCGCCGGCCTCCTCGAGCGCGACCGCCCTTCTACGAGCCAGAGTCGACTCAAGGTATGAATCCATGCGTTGTCGCGCCCCTTCTGCAGATGAAGTGGGGTGCCTTAGATTTATTGTTCTTCTCTTACGATTATTTCGAGCCGAACATGTGTGCTCTTTCTATGAATATATTGCTTGAAAAGCTAACCAAGTTAATTAAATTCACTTCGTTCTTAATCTTGCGTGCTAATTTTGTTATTTTTGCTTGGCAGTGGTGCGCGCAAGGAGATTTATTTGTGGGTGTGCTTGAGCTGTTAGGCCTAAGTCGAAATCCTCGGCTAAACGAGGCATCGGCTTAACACATAAAAGGTGTTCAATCTAGCCCACAATGTCCTTTTCTTTCCTCTTCCTTTATTGGAACTTGTTTTGCGAGACAAGGAAAGTGGCACGTGTAATGTGAGTAAAACCCTCTTAGCCAAAATCAGCTACAAGCAAGATTTTACTGTATTGTAGATGCCCCAATTGACTCTAATCCCCAATGTAGTCTTTTTTATGTCAGTATAGACTTCTTTACATGGCATGCATTTGCCTAATGAGCAGCATTGTATTGCCATTCTAGCCAACTTGATCGATATGTCAAGCTTCATGCACGAGATGCCATGTTTAATTTACTCCCTCACTCCGATCCATATTTCTTGGTGTAAAATGAATGTGAATCGAAGGGAGTACTTTCTTAGATAGTACTATACCATTTCAAAAAAAAATACTAGTACTTCGTACTACTACATCACAAATGCATCAAAAGAGTACTACCATCACAAGACCACCACGGTTGTACTAGTAGAGTTTAATACTTGAACTTCCAAAGGGAATAAGATTACACATATGAACTTTAAACGGGACCCGGGAGCATGAGGGCCAGCGGCGGGGCGTTGGCCGGGAACAAGCCGAGGCAAGGCGTAATTCGGAGGAAGAGGCCATATGCTTGCGTGCTTGGCCTTGGTTGCGGGCGGTGCTTCCCCGATGTACTTAGGCCTACACCCGTCGCATCTTTGGATCGAGCTGCGGATGTCCTTACGGAGGATTTTGCCACGAGAATGGGCAAAATAGCTCCCAGCGCATGCGGAAGCGAATTTCACCACCCTTCGGCCGCTTGAACGTAGCGGCTCTTACAGTCCCTGCGCTCCTTGTTGTCGTCCATGTCATCGAGAATATTCCTGTGAATTATAAAGTACATAATAATCAGGTGCTTAATGAAAGATCGAATAAATACTTGCACTATCATAAGCAAACCTTAGAAACCCTAAAATTAAATGTGTAGAACAAGTAGAAATCATACTAAATCACGAGAAAACCCTATGAACAGCAATGAACATAAGCCACAACAATTGCAAGTCCACTAAGTATGAACACATAAATTAATTATATGACAAATCAAGCCAACTACATGGCGGATTAGTCGAAATTAAACTAGAATCGGCCAGTACGAACCGTAGAATCAAGTACGTCTACAAGACAAGGTAGGGGATCAAATCAATCAAGAACCAGGTTCGTGCAAACCACGTGAACGAGTAATATGACACAAAAAGGATCGGGACGAGTTTCGGTAAAGAGCGGTACCTCCTCGTCGTCACCCTCGACATCCTCCTGGAGCTGAACGTTTGGGCCGAAATCGTCGAAGGAGTCGAGGTCCGCGTCCGGCACCGGGTCTAGGAAGACCTCGCCGTGGTGGCACTGCAGCGCCTTGCGGATCTTCGGCGGGAGCAACGGCGTTGCTATCCACCTTCTCCTCGGCGGCCGGGACGCCCGTTTCGGCCAGAGGTCGAAGAATCGGACAAGCGAGAGGAGACGAGCGGCCTGGGTGCCCGGTGAAGCCTCACCGCCGCGGCGGCCACTACCGCGAAGGCATCCTCTGCGCGAGCGGCTCGCCGGTTGCTCCGCCTCGTACGCAAGACACTGTCTTCATCTTTGCTGCGGTTGGAAACGAGGAAGTCGATGCCTCGGAGGTGCGGTGAGTTGATGGGAGGGAGAGGACGAGCTCGCGAGAGACGATGAGGCCGATTATTTTATAGCCTCTGACTCTGTATCAGAATGGCATTAGTTGTGGACGCGACAGACGATGAGGCCGATTAGTTGTGGACGCGTGAAGTCGTGCATGTACTCGATTCTCACGTATACCAATACTTCCAAACGTCATAAGTAATTCACAATCATTCAGAATAATATGAGACCTTAACATTTTATTGTTTGTGTCAGATATTGTCCATGAAAAATAACATCCTTCAAAAAATAAATCCCCTATGCCAATCCGGTCATGCCCGTCTACTCCAACTAGCTTCCTCGAGTAATTTGTCACCTTACATTCTTAAAATGAACCAAAATTTGGCACGGGGGCATCACATGGAAAATGATGTTACCATTCTCTCTTCCCATTTTTGTTTGAATTTTTCAAAATTGTCATGCCCTAACGGAAAAAATGTATGTTCCTTCTATGAAGCATGTATCGAGAATGGCATTACCAAAACACTGGGGTGGCGGGGCACATGGTGGTGTGATGATACATCACATTTGGACCACACAACACAATTTGGACCAACCAAAAAAATTCAACCACCCTACACAAACCCTGGTCAAAACTAGTTTGACCAATATTACAAAAGTTGTACATAATTCGAAAGCAGTCGAAATATACGAATCATTCGGGAGTCAATGCGAAGACAAAGCAATTATGCCAAAAGAC
Organism: Lolium rigidum; assembly: GCF_022539505.1. Lineage (NCBI taxonomy): Eukaryota > Viridiplantae > Streptophyta > Magnoliopsida > Poales > Poaceae > Lolium > Lolium rigidum. The sequence continues at coordinate 3,373 of NW_025900945.1, read as the reverse complement.
GAAGGCGGAGGAGGAACAGGTCTTGCTATATTGCACAACAAAGCCAAATTCAACTTTTCATCGATTCCAAAATTACAGCTGCAATTAGCACACCACTGGTCTCTGATGTCGTAATAGTTGGCTGCTTGGGAGCGGAGACACTCGACTTCCTTCTTCAACTTATCGCACTCTGTGCGAACTTTCAAATACTTCGTCTCGAAATATTGCGCATGTTCGGCATGCAACTCCACTTCTGTTGAAAACTTTCACGATCACGGTTGCAATCATGCTGACCAGCCTTGTCGGTGACCACACTCATCGGTGGTTGGCGCGTAGTTCCTCGACTTCCTTCCTCAACTTCTTACACTCCGCGAGAACGTCTGAGTACCGTTTATCAAAAGAAGATTGCTCGGAGCGGGCATTCTCCTCCGATATGGCACGATTTAAAATGCACCTGCCTACGAGGTGGCGGATTTTCTTATGAAGGATGGTGTTGTGGCCCTTGATCGAGTCCGGTTTCGCGGAGAATCGTGTTATCACATCACTGCATTGCAAATTCAACAGCAATGAAGTATGCGGAGTGCGAGATGAGGGGAGAAATAAACAAATGGAGTGCCAACCTCTTCAATATGCTGAGAGCTGCAAAGTCCTTGTCCATAGGAACCTCTTCAACTATGGAACCGCCATCCCTGGAAGAAAGACAGTTAAGTAGTTGGATGCGGCAGCCGGCAAGGAGCGATGAAGCTGGCACGGCAATGGAAACATACACGGCCGAAGATGCACACACGCGCTTGGCTGCTCCTCTCCCGGAGGCCGAGCATTCGTCTACGATTACGCATTCAGGATACCAAACCTATGCAAGAGTTTGAGGTTTACGTTCGAAGGGTGGTGTTGTGGCCCTTTAATCTCATAATCCCTTCTGCATGGAAAAATTCACGATAGCGAATCAGGGATCCTTTTTCATTCACAGGATATGAAAATCATAAGATTAGGAAAAGCATAGGATTTTGTATACATTAGAGAGGGTGTATGCGCTATTTTATGGGCTATTTTGGAATGTACAAAATGAAGTCGTGTTTAATAAACCCAAATCTCATCCCTTCTTGCGAGGTTATCCCTATGATTATTCACTAGATCCGTATGTTTCTTATCTCCAGCCCGAGGATCAGCGGGATATCATGGAGTGCAGGTGCAGCCCGACTAGAGACAGCCGCACGGGATTTTTACAGCCGGGGTGGCTGGCGGTTTCCTCATAGAATTACTTACGATGTGTTTTTGCCTTTTTGGCACCTGCTATTTTCTATGTTTCGTTGGTGGATCTTTGTGTCGACTCTAGCTGATCCCGTGAGAAGTTGTCATAATTTGTGTATGAACTGAAGAAAGCAATAAAGCAGCCATATACATCATTTTGATGCAGAGGCTGTGATATGTCCCCATTTCGAAAAAAGGAACAAACATAGGATATATTTCTATAAATCAAACAACTAATGTAGGGAAGAACCCATAGGATCTAAATGCTACACAATTCTTATAGAAGTCCTACGAATTAAAGAAGCCCTCATGCAGTACGGAGATGAAGAGGAAGAAAAAAAAAGCAATGGATATACTTCGTATATTATAGTGCATACATTATTAATGCTCTTGAGAGCTAACAAGTGCTCATCAAACAACGGGTCCTCGATAGCTAAGTACGAAGTGGATCTGCGGTAGAAAGCACGAGCACTGGAACCGTCGGCCCTGGAAGATGATAGCCGGTTTAGTTGGCATCGCCTGCCAGCAAGGACTCAACGAAAATCCGGCATGGCGATGGAAACATACCCAGGAGCTTCGTACCCACCAGGTTGGCGAAAGCGAGCGATTTCTCAACTTGGGTAGGAATGGCGCTGAAACCAGCCGCCATGGAAGAAAGACGGTTAAATTGTTTGATCCGCTAGCCAGCCGGAAAGCGGAGAAACTTCGGCATGGCGATGGAAACATCTGGGGAGCTACGTACCCACCATCTTGGCGAAACACGGTCGATTTCTCGGCATCGGTAGGAAGAGCGACACTTGAGCAGGCGGCCCTGGAAGAAAGACGGTCAAATAGCTGGTTCTCCGGGTAAAAAAAATAGTTGGATCTGTTTGCCTTGCTGTAATCTGCGTTCATGGGGGCAAAGAAAGCACATGGCGATAAAAACCTACCGGGACTCTTGCTGGATTACTCTGCCCTGACCCAACAAGCCCGAAGCAGACTGAGCTTGCGATGGAAGCGCAGACTGAGCTTGCGATGGAAGCGGCGAGCTTGCGATGGAAGCGGACATGCTGTCCGCCGGCGCTGCTGGTACACATTCAAAGTCGGAGTTTGCAGGACTTTCAGCGGGATGGATTTCACCGCGGATTTAGTCTCAGACAACAACGCCTCCTTCCTCTTCTTACACTTCTTCATGTTCTTCTTAGACAACTTGTTGAACGATGGATGAATCGTTGGAGGAAGAAGGAAGGGACAAGCAGGTGGGGATAGAAGGGGTCGGTGTAGAGCTCTCGGGGAGGGTTCCCGGGGAGGAGGATGAAGCTGGAGCGAACAGGACGAGGGATGGGGCTGGGCAATCTTGTCCAGTCCATCCAAAATCAAAGGCGGGAGCACATAAGACTTTGGGCCATTGACGGGCTGGTCCTGCCACAGGCGGACCCCAAGTTTCAGCGATTCAATGTCAGTGAAAAGAATCTTGTTCGGGGTCGGCCGCGGAAGCCAAATCTCTGTGTCCCAAAGTCTACTAGTAGTCTACTCCTATATAGGTATAGCTGCATAGCCATCATACCATTGCATTGATCGAGCTGTACGCCTTTACCACTCTGATTCGGGTCCAAAATATTAGTGTTCTCTTGTCAAATCAAAGGCCATGTCAGTTTGACGAAATGGACGTTCTTTAACTCACAAACTACTCCAAGGACATCATTTACGGACTACTCAGTTCGGCAAAAAGATTCTTGAAGCCATGTACATATTTTATGGATCGATTTAGTAATTTGCTACAACTGTAATATTATTTCCAATTTTCAGCAATTTATTTGAATTTTAGGATTTTACTTATAAATTTAGCTAATTGACATGTGTAGGAAAGATAGAAAACAACTAGTGTATGCATGACCAATTAATCTGACTAAATAAATCTTATAGTGGCCACTTTGCATCACTCAAGCGAGAGTGCATGTTAGATTCATATGATAGAATAATGGAGAATCGCTATGACATATGCCTCCTTGAATCCTACGGGAAAGAAATCTACGGGAATTGGTAGAGCTAGGTGTGTGATGGTATCATAGGAAAGACAAAGGAAATTTCTATATAGATTGAGAGTGCATAGCATAGTTGTCACGAGATGCATATGAATTTTTCCAAGAGGTCTAACCTCTTA
>NW_025900944.1:0-41767 GCF_022539505.1 Lolium rigidum | reverse complement strand
AAAGGCAAGTAACCAAATTTGAGGTGCCAAAAAATACTCCAAGAAAAGAATGTTGATTGCTCATAGAGGATGACATGCGGGTCCCAATTAGCAGCAGCGGTGTCAACGTTTCCAAGGCGGCAAGGGATCAAAAGAAAAAGGAAGTAGCCAGAAATCAGGGGGTCAAAAAATATCCAAGAATAGAAAGAATTTTGGTTCATAGAGGATGACATGCAGGACCCATGATCCTGCATCGTAAACGGCTCGATCGGAGAGCGTTGAACGAGATGGCGCGATCGAGAAAAAAAACAATGCCAGAGAGGCTGCCATCTGGGCCCTACATCCCTCGGCGGTGCGGATTTGCGTTGACTCGGCCGGCGAACCCGAGAATTCGAGATGCACCATGTCCCGGGCCACCATACGCAACGTTTTGGCCGTTTTCGTCGGGCTAGGTGGCCTCAAAAACGAGAAAAAAACGTTTTGACATGCACAATGGACAGACCCAAAATCGTCGGCCATGGTACACCAGCAACCACGGCACGACTTCAACTTCGTCGGCCATGGCAACTTTTCTTGTAGTGTATGGAACCTTAGCGTGGTCACCGAACCCGCACAAAGCTTGGGGCTATCTCCACAACTTAACTGGAGGCTCCCAATAAATCGCCACAAAGGCCTTACCCTTGAAGAATCTCCACAACTTAATTGGAGTCCCCAAGAACACCACAAAGACCACAAAGACCACTAAGCTATCTAGGGTTCAAAGACCCAAGAGGAACAAGCTCCCAAAGTGAATATCTCACGAACTTTCACCTCCACGTATCACCGCGGAGAAGTCAAACCGATGCACCAAATGCAATGGCAAGAACACCACAAAGATGATCCAATCCTTCACTCTCAAAGTCCAACAAAGCTACTAAAGCTATTGAGGGAATAATAGAGGAAGAACAAAGAGGAGGACACAACATTCTCTCCAAGATCTAGATCTAGAGATTCCCTCACAAAGAGGGGATTTGATTGGTGCAAATGTAGATCAAGATCTCCTCTCTCTTTTCCTCAAATATGAGCAAGAATCATGGAGGGATTGAGGGAGGGGAAGATCTCATGAGTTCATCAATGATGGAGAGCTTTTGAGAGAGGAGGAAGAAGAAGTAACCCTCAAAGAGATAGAAGGGGATTAAAAAGGGGGCAAACAGATTTCTGCCCGTTGGGCATATTACATCTGGGCCAGTACTACCACAATGTGCGTGTGGGGCCAGCAAAGTAGTAGCGCTGCACGATCTAGCGCGTGGTGCGCGACGAGGGTGATGGGATTCGTAGCATAGAAAACAAAAAATTCCTACCGCAAGAACGAATAACAAGCCAAGATCCAATCTAGAAGATGGTAGCAACGAGAAGATCATGAGACTAACCCTCGAAGATTTCCAAAGCCTACGAGATTAGATCTTGTTGTTGCTGTAGTCGATAACTTGTCGCTTTCAAAAGCGCGTAGAAGATCTTGACGGTGCCACAATAGGGCAACACCTCCACACTCGGTCACACGTACGGTGTTGATGACGAAGTCCTTCTCCCCGTTCCAGCGGACAGCGGAAGTAGTAGATCCTCCTCGGAATCCCGACAACACGATGGCGTGGTGTCGGTGGTGGTGGAGATCTCCGGCAGGGCTTCGCCTAAGCTCTACGGGAGAAGTGAGAGGAGGGAGGCGGCTAGGGTTTGGGGAGAGAGGGGGTGGCTAGGGCGCCGGTCTTGGTGCCTCTTGATGGTGCGGCCAAGGTGGTGTAACCAGCCCCCTCCATCTCCTCCTCATTATATAGGTGTAAGCCCTAAGGCTTGCCCAAAGGTTCGAATAAGACCCTAATTCAAAACCTTCCATATGGACGAAAGCTAGGGGGACAGGGACTCCTCCCTTTCCCTCTTTATTGGCCGGCCAAGGAGGTGGAGTCCACCATGGACTCCACCCTCCCACTTGGTTGGCTGGTTAGGTTTGGTGGAGTCCAACCGGGACTCCACCTTCCATGGTGATTTCTTCCGGAAAGTTCTAGAACATTCTAGCGCCTTCCATAAATGCACTGGATCATTTCCAAACTTGGAAAGTGACTTCCTATATATGAATATTATTCTCCGGACCATTCCGGACCTCCTCGTGATGTCCTGGATCCCATCCGAGACTCCGAAGAAATATTCGAACTTCATTCCACATTCCATATCTACTTAAAACGACATCAAACCTTAAGTGTGTCACCCTATGGTTCGAGAACTATGCGGACATGATCGAGACTCCTCTCCGATCAATAACTAATAGCGGGACCTGGAGATCCATAATAGCTCCCACATATTCAACGATGACTTCGTGATAGAAAGAACCATTCACATAAAATAACAATTCCCTTTGTCTCACGATAATTTACTTATCCAAAGTTTGATCGTCGGTATCTCCATACCTAGTTCAACCTCGTTACCGATAAGTACTCTTTACTCGTATCGTGATATGATATCCCTTGTGAACCATTCACATGCTTGCAAGCTAATTGGATGTCATTCCACCGAGAGGGCCCAGAGTATATCTATCCGTCAATAGGATGGACAAATCCCACTATTGATCCATATGCCTCAAATCATACTTTCCGAATACTTAATACCATCTTTATAACCACCCATTTACGCAGTGGCGTTGATGTAATCAAAGTACCCTTCCGGTATAAGTGATTTACATGATCTCATGGTCAAAGGATTAAGTTACTATGCATATTAAAGCTTGAAGCATAAAGAACTAAATGACTTGATCATATGCTACACTTACTATGGGTGTATGTCCATCACATCATTCACCTAATGATATGACCTTGTTATTAATGACATCCAATGTTCATGATCAGGAAACCATGATCATCTATTAATCAACAAGCTAGTTAAACGAGAGGCTTACTAGGGACTCTGGTTGTTTACACAACACACATGTATTAATGTTTCCGGTTAATACAATTATAGCATGGGGTGTAACCATTTATCATGAACACTAAGATATAATAATAGCTACTTTATTATTGCCTCTCGGGCATATCTTCAACAGTCTCCCACTTGCACTAGAGTCAATAATCTAGTTTACATTTGTAAAGATATAACCCCTTGGCCTTCTGGTGTTTATCATGTTTTGCTCACGGGAGAGGTTTCAGTCAATGGATCTGACACGCTCAGAAACGTATGTATTTTGCAATTCATTTGCGTCTCAACGCATCACTCATTTTCCAAATGAGTCGGCATTAATCATATATGTTCAGTCTTCTGATGGAACCTTAATTCCGCGGTCTGAAATATGTCACTAATATTGTCACACACAATATAGCTTCAAAGTTCTGACACTATCGGAACTACACCAAGTTCTCAAAGAACTTCTCGACTTAAACATCCTCAGTCATTTTCAAAACAATGACATACTCTGCCTTCGTTTGTAGAATCCGTCACAATATATAGAACTCATCTAAATCCAGCATAGACTTCTTCTAGCTCATTGTGCTACCTTTTAAACAACACTTAGCCTAATTGAGATTGAAATTATTTTTTTATATGTGACCAAACTAATATCGGTGCAACACCTTACGGTGATTTGTTTGTCATTACCCATACAAAACTATATATATATCCTTGGTTCTTCTAAAGCACCTAGGGATATTCTTACTGTTGTCCAATGATCATTACATGAATCATTCTGGTATATGCTCTTAACACTTTAGAGCACATGACATCTGATTTTGTACATATTATTCGTGATCTAAAATCACTCATGTGTTTTTACTCATCGAGTGTCAAATACACTCAAGTCTTGTTAAACCTTCACATGAAAAGAACACCTTCTTAATATTTTTATATTCAACTACTTCAATATTCATTCTATGTACTTTAACTTTAACTTATTATGTGTTTCAATCTATCTTCATAGATCTTGACACTAAATATGTTTCAGTCCATATCCTTTCATTGAAGTTAATTCTCAATGAAACCTTTTAATCAAGTATATAATTACATCATTTATAATCAATGATATGTCATCCACATACAATATTATAACTATGTCTCAGCGCTCCCACTTAATTTCTTGCAAATGCAAGCATCTTCATCATTTTTGATAAAATCAAAAACTCTTTGACTATTTCATCCGGTGAAGATTCCAACTCCGTAATACTCACTTCATCCAGTGAAGTTTGTATACCTTTCTAGTATTCTACGGCCTAGCAAAACTCTTGGTTGTATCTAGTATACATCCTTAATACACACTTCTGGAAGGTATGTATTTCTGCCATCCTACTAACATATCTCATAAAAGAAATATGTAGTGGCTACTAGAATAATCCATATAGACTATAAGGATCGCTGCTGAAGATCTAATCTTATCGCAGTCAACTCTCTGAACTTTGTCATAAACAATCTTTTGACAAGTTGAGCTTCTTCAAGGATATAATATCCAAGTCTATAAATTTTATAGATCTATTTACTTTCAAAAAGTATTTACCTATCTTGGATTTAATGGCGCTTAGCCTTTTTAACGGAGTCAGGGCCCATCATAACTTCTTTGTATGTAGTTGGTTTATGTGACGCCCCGGAACCAGTACCATGAGGATTCCAGCGATCCCGCCGAAATCCGCACGATATCGATTCAGAGACGCCCTCCGACACGACGTGCGCGACGAATCACACACGTGATGCCAGAGGAATTAACAAGAGCGGTAACATTACAACAGGATTACAATAGAGCCCACAAGATACATATATACAACAACGACTCCAACGAGTCAAGATACAAATATACAATACAAAGATCCAAATCATACGAGAAGATCGAATACGTCCGAGTACGGACAAGATACAAATTGGACTAAGAGTCACGAAGATAACCGATGGCGTCCATAACCACCGCCCGAGGCCAAGCCAGAAGGGTAACCTTGCTAACGTCGTCTTCTCGAACATATCTTCATACCTGCCCGGTTATATCCCGTAGAAGCAGCAATAAGTACGGGTTCGTACTTAACAAGACTTCAAGACGTATAAGCATTCGTCAACCAGTCGTCCTTTGTACTTGAGGCACGCAGGGGACTTAGAGGACGCAAGAGGAACGTCATAGGCAATATGGTGGGGTTAAGCGGCAGCGTGCAAGCACTAAAAACCTATAGAGACACTCTACAACATTCGTCTAATCAGAGAAGATGAGAGAGCGCATAAACTAACAGTTCTATACTCTGCAAACATAACCCAACCGATGTGTTCCCCCTTCGCAAAGAGGTACTGGCAAAGGCACTCACACGGTTGTCAAGTTTTAACCATTTATTGTTAGAGTTGTGCTAACTTACTACACAAGTTATTATGATTGAAACAACATGTGTAAGTTGTCTATGGTCGAGTCATACAGCTCCAAGTCGTCCATAACCGCGGACACGGCTTATCGATAAGATGTAACCTGCGGGGGTGCCCAAATGTGCCCACACGCACGATCAACCCACTTACGACGGTGGATATCACGACACGCACTCTCCTTCACCACAACAATGTCCAGGAAGCCACCTAACTAAGTTAACCCGTATCGAAGTCCGGCCGTGCTCCGAGCGGACTTAGGCCGTTTGCGTCTACGGCTAAGAGGATCGAGCCCACTAGAGGATGACCTCTTAACAATACGTACCGCATCCTACGAGCGTGCAAGAGACAACGGGGTTACAAGGCAACATGGCTTCCCCAAAAGTAACATCATATCATCTGACCACAAAGAAACATGCTTGCACGCCCGGGGGAAACAAAACGTTCAAACTAGTTGTGGCCACTGGACAAAGCTGTAGATTCCGGCAGTGGTCAAGGGGAGACCCGGTAAGCATACCCACGTGTGGTTAGAGCGCTCAGTCTCGGAACAGATAACAAGAACTCGGGGTCCTAAGATATTTAGGAAACACAAGTGAGCCGTCACAAAACGAGCAGCTGACCCACCGATGCCTCCGCTAAACAAATGTCAACAACTAAAGTAACCATGATTTTTCTCAACATATAACCCGATAAGATAACAATAACGGTAACGAGATAAAACAGCACTAGCATGCACTATGACTCGCAATGGCAGACACGATAACCAAACAATAGCCGTAGGAGGTGGTGGTGGCAATATGGGCTGCTTGAGGTAACAAGTGGAAGGGGCACGTGACAAGAACGTAACTTAAGGATAGCATGAGGGAGAAGGCAAAATAAAATAGGTGAGCGACTCCTGCAGGGACAGGAGTATAGGGGAAATGCTTGCCTGTTAAAGCTTGCCGAGGAACATCCGGAGGACTCGTCGCATCTCACAACACCACTTCGCGATCCTATCCGGGAAGAAGCATATGCTGGAACACACAACGTATGCAAGCCTTACTACTACGGATAAAGAAGATCCAGCATGATCAAGATGATATGCATGACATGGCAAATATGATGCGGTGCAACTTATCCAATTTAAGCGGAGTCGGAACCCCGGACAAACAATTTAGAGTTGGAGTTGCATTTCTACCGTCAAATTTAAGTGGTTGTTAATCATGGCAAGAGCATGGCAAGGGTGGTCTACTTCAAAGTTAAACGAAGCGGGGAAACCATAGTCGGTATCCGAAATACTCCGCATATATGTGAGGTGAAATGCACAAACTATCACGGCACGACATGACGCGAGATGCAAACAGGTATATGAATGGCATATTCATGATCCTTACATTATTCTAATAAAAATAGATATATCATTTGTTTTATTTGGATTTGTAGTTTGAGAGTTATGTGAATAAACAGATTTATAAAAGAATAAGGATTATAACAGTGATAAGAATGGGCTGATGCTGGACCTGCAACGTTGTTGGAGAGGAGCAGCGAAACTGGGCCAGAACCTGGGCTGAAACAGCGACCGAGAGGCGCAGGCGATGGGCTGCATCGACGGATCGGAATGGCGAAAAAGGTGCGCCCAGGTGGAATTGAACCCAGCACCTCATAGTGAATATTCAGCGACCCAAACCATCTGGGCAGTGCTGCTGATCTTGTACAGAATGGAAGCAATCAGGAATTTGAATAAACGTCGCCGGAATACATGGATTAAGGAACAAAAAGGTGGAATTTGGTCCTGTAGGGATTCGAACCTGGGTGGTTCAGCAGCAGATGCAACGTGCACCCAACCTGGGCTATGACAGGTTCATGTTTTAGCAAGAGGCCGCGGTTCTTTTGACCCAACACGAAGCAGGATCGCGACCAGCTAAAAGAAGCAGAGGCGAAACTCTGTGGCTATGGCGGCGAAAGAAGGCGAGAACGGCCACGACGGTTACGGGCGAACCGGGACGAGCACGATGGTGCGCTACGTGCGCCTTGATGCAGTGAACCTGATGGTGGTGGCCCGGAATCCAAACGAGCACCGGAACGTCGCCGGCGGTGAACTCCTGTGGCGGGGAAACATGTCAACGTGGCGGAGCGATTTAGAAGGGGAGGAGGCCGGGAAGGGGACAAGGAGATGCGCATGCTCACTAGGAACACACTGATGTGGTCAGAGAGGTCGGGGGAGAACAGAGGCGGCCGGAATTCTCGCCGGAGCGCGACGGCCGGAGATAGGAATCCGCGAATTTGGCGATGATTCGAAGCGTGCGGGGACAATTCCTTGCACCAGGATGTAGAGCTCGACGAGGCGCATCTTTGGGTGTCGTCAGCTCAGCGAGGGGTGCTCATGTTCGCCGGCGCCATGGTGCACATGTGACGGTGGAGCTCGCTGTTGAAGAAGAAAAAGGGGAAAAGGGGAGGAACGGCGGCGCGCAAGAGGGAGAAGGTGCAGTTAAAAGGAGGAAGGAGTAATTGGCCTTGGGTGCTTGGTGGAGGTCGATCTGAGCCAGGGAGCTCACGCTATGTGCGTGCCTTCCAGGATGAAGACAAGGGGAAAAAGAAGGATGTCCACGTTTCCAGAAAATTGATGTTTAAAATTATGAAAAATAGTTTTTTCACGAATATCCTCCAAATAATTAATTTTGGATTTTGGTACATACGCAAAAGAGAGAGGGAGAGTTTTTTTTTATATTATAAACCCTACGAGAGAAATTAAAATAGAGTTTATTGTAAATAATTTTTGGGTTTTTGACAAAATATGCAAGGTGAGAGATGCATGATGCCATGATTATGCAAAAAGGAAAATAACAAACAAATCTAATAGGGGTGCTACCCGGGGCCGTTACAGTTTATCATTGTTCAAAATCAATCCTTTGTCCACAAATCATTTATTTGATCACAAAGTAAACCATACCTACAAGGTTCAATGGGTAATTCGATCTCCATGACTATAACACTTTGTAGACATGGGAGCCATGATCATCGTGGCCGCTTCCAGAACCATTTCCGATGATGCGCTACTCTGATCATCATGCTCAGGTTCATCAACCTCATCAAGTTCCATTGTCCTCCCACTCAAATACTTCGCTAGAAAACAATTTCTTGGAAATAAGCAAGTAACATTAACAAACACTTTTGTCTTTTACTTTATAGTGGAAAGAATTCCCAATTTGTTCTCTGGGATAACCAACAAAGACATTTATCCTATTTTGGTTGTGAACTTATTTACTTATGCTATGCATACCAAAATTTAAGAAAGGACTATTAGGGTTTATACCCATGCCATTACTCGTATGGTGTCATTTCAACGGATTATGATGATGCTCTATTCAGTGTAAAAGCGGTAGTCTCTAAAGCATAATCCACAAAAATATAATGGCGTCATATTATTTTATCTCATCATTAATCCAACAAGGTTTGGATACGTCTCTTAGATACTCCATCATCACTATGATACTCCAAGAAACGTGAGTTGTAGAATAATTTCATAACTCTCTTAGATGTTCGCTAAAACTCGTAATTCAAATATTTCCACCATGATCCAATCATAGATATTTGATTTTTCTATTACGATGATTTCCACTTCATGTTCAAATTTATTTGAATCCATTCAAATGTTTCAAACTTCTTCCTTATCGAATATATCCACATATATATACTCAATTCATTGTTGGAAGTTTTCATGAAGTAGAAGAATCTCCCGCACACAACTATGCCCAGTGAACCACATACATCATCATGTATGTTTCCACTAAGTTAGTTGCCCTTTCAACTATTGGCCTATGAACGATATTTTAGTCATTTTCTTTAGAAGAGATTTGCAAGCGCCAAACGATTCAAAAATCAAATGAATCCAAAAATCCATTTGCATGGAGTTTCTTCATGCGTTCCTTTCTAACATGACCGAAATGGCGGTTCCACAAATAAGTGGAATTCAAATCATTTGCCTTACGGCATTTTAGCGTCAGTGTTATGTATGTGTGTTTCACCATTAGGATTTATAATAAATTATCCATCGTACATGGAGTAAGGTCATAATTTGAACAACTCATTGTTTTCATTTGACCAGAGCAAAATAAAAATTATGAAGTTCTTTATTATAAATCTAAAGGGCTAGATAGAATGCCAACGACGAACATAATAACACTTTATTTTTGTTCCATACGTGCATTCCTATCATATTCCTTGTATGTCACTTAGGCCATTGTATTCTTGTATTGCGTTGGTTTGTATGACACTTCATACCAACCAATATGGTACAATTACCCAAGAATTTCATTTTGTGACCAAACTAGGAATACATTCATAACATGTATATCATCTATATACATTTGAGCTAGACTTTCTAGTCTTTACTTTCTTTCTGCCAAAAATATTTTGTAGTTTCTCTTTTAGCTTTCCTCATTCTCAGAAAAACACTTCAACATCAATAACTTCTAGGTTTGTTGGTCAAATACCAATAACCTTGAGGTTCTTACTGTGAATTTAATCATCATATGACAAGTGTTCCGGATTTCACTATTAGTAACCTTTAAATGTGATGATCAATTTCACTCATAATTTTTATCCATCAAATCATGACGACTTTCCGAGACCATGTCTGTACATGCTAGGCTCGTAAAGTTTAACCTCAATATTCGCATGTGCAAACCTGGCTTGCACCCATTGTATGTACACATAGAATCTATAACACCCGATCATCACGTGATGCTTCGAAACGATGAATCTTAACAACGGTGCATACTAAGGACGACCACTTCATGGATATGTGTAATATCCCAGGTAATGGGGTTACAAAAATAGAGGAATCAGATGTGTGCATTGCATTCATGCATAGAAAATCTGGGGAATTTTCGCGCTTTAAAGTAAAACAGTCACAGTAACTGAAGTTTCACTTGACCTTGGTGGAATTGAAGTAGCTCATCAAGTCAAGCGCTACAAACCTCAATGTGATTTTGATAAAACCTTGTTTTGGGTAGAGATGATTTGATCTAAGGGGTTAGATCAAATGGAACTAATAATCAACACAACAACACTTTACTCAATGATCAATTGCTTGATCTTATAAAAGATCATAATATGGAATTCCCTGCCATAACATATGAACCTACAATTAATTGGAAATCAAGTAACAATAATTGGGAAACCATTCTTCACTTATCTTTTCCATGTCTTAAACTAATCCTTAATCCTAACATGAACCTCATGGTGTTCATTTTACTTCATTATTGGAAACATAACAAGAAGATCAACCCTATAAATATATATCTTTCTATTCCAAGATATTATATTCAAACCATCATCTTTAAGAGAAACCTTAGGATATTATTCAAGACCTTCTCTAGAGAGAGAACCCATTTATGTTAACCATAGATATTGGTGACCACATAATTATCCTTGGAGAATAACCCTAAGTTAGTATTGAAGTCCTTCCCAAGTGAGAGAGCCCATTCATATCAATTCTAGTTTTACCTATTATGGAATAAAGGACAATATTTGAACTAAAGCATTGGGTTGTAAACCATTTCACCTTGGAGTGGTGAGATAACCAAATACCAAGTGGAATAAGACTATATCCATGACTAAGTGTAATAAGGAGTGGAATAATCCAACTAAGATAGACAATTGAATCTTTAGCTCAGTAACCTAGATAAATATTAGGAGAACACCATAAACCCTAGAATAAACCATTCCTATATGAGAGAACTCCAGCTATGGAGTTACACTCAAGATAGTTGAGGCAACACTTGGATTTGAGGGAGAGAACTATTCTTATACCCAGATGACCCTATCATCATTGTTTGAGAAGAACCCTAGCAGTATATCCCAGGCATTCTCCTGGGATATAAACTAATGAGGCAATCATAGAAGTTCTATCCTAGAAAGTAAAATAGAAGTGCTATACATTAATTGATCAAGACAATGCTTGATCATGGAACTGAGAAACCTAATTAATGAGAGATACCTTAGGAAGCCAAACCTTGATCATTATAAATTGAGTGATGATCATAAAATCTTAAGAACTTGAGGTAGAGATATTAAGAACAAGTGGATCATGCTTAATCCATGACCATGCTTTGGAGAAATAGGAGAATAATCCAAATGCTAACACTTATATGACTAGTAGATCTTATTCACACATGAAATCATAGGGGGATCACTAGTAAGCAACCCTAGGCTTATATCTTATCTTTTACTTGTGAACCATTTGGTGATCATAAGTAGAATCCTACCATACCTATATTTCATAAAATAAAGAACCTAAGAAAACCTTAGAGTAAAACTCCATATTTAATATGGAGAGAAACCATTCATCCACATGACCAAAGTTAACTATAAAAAGAACTATAATCAATGTAGTTACTTTAATGATAAATTGGGGATAATACTAGAAGTTAATTGGTAGAAGATAAAACCAATTCTCAAATCCTTAGTAATTAGAGAAGCACATAAGGTATTACGCAAGTAACCCTTATCATAGATAGGGAGATTAAACTTTAGCCAATGCAATATGGTGTCACCTCATTCATACAAACTAAAATTATATCTCAACCCTAGTTATGGTATCACTATGGTGATTACCATATAAACCTAGACCATAATTGGGAATTAAATCAATGGCCATTAGGTAAATATCACTAGAACCCTAGTATGGCATATTAATAAAATCTTATGCTTCATTTATTAAACCTGAGGAAAACCATTGTGATACATCTTATAATTAAAACCGTAAGTGTAATTATCAACCACTTATCTATTTAATTAAGACCCAACCTTGAGGAGAGTAATATCTACTCTGGGTATTGCAAAGTGTTACTAGACCATCACACTAATGTTAATTTTAATATGGGTTATCAAAAAACCTACAAAACATTAATAGAAATTGCTCACATAAAATAACATGCAAGTGATTAATTAGTCAAATAGGAACTAAGATATCACAACAACTTCAGAAATACCTTGAGAAGAAAGTATCAACTCCTACATTTCTAAATTAAATGGAATTCATAATAAAAAGGAAATCAAAGTGAAAGTATAATTCATGTATAATTGCTATTTTGAATAAGCCAACAATATGCAATATAATCCAATCCAAAATAATTGTTTCAAACGAAATAATGGTGTAATAATCATTGCATCAGATCTTAATAAAATTCACAAATGAAAGATCTGCAAAAATAAATAGAATTCAAAGATGAAATTCAAATGGGAAATATAAAACAGAAAATGAAAACAGAAAAAGGAAAAGAGGAGAAAAATCTTACCTTGGATCACCTGGCCGTGGCAGCCCAACAGGAGCCCAAGGTCCAGCCCACCTCGGCAGCCCAACAGCACGGCCCAAACCCCAGCCCGTACCCCTTCGTCCAAAATATCGAGGACGAGTTCATCCTCATCCTCTCCATCGTGCCTAGAGGACAGCACGACGGCGTGCCTGCCTTCTCCCCCTCGTTGGCGCCTCCTCCTTCCTCGACGGTGTGACGAGGCACGCACTCCAGCGCCGTATAAAGCCCAGAGACGAACACTGAACCGAGTTCCTCCCCTCTCTGCTCAAATTTCGTCCCCAAACCGAAACCCTGCCGCACCACTTCACCATTATCGCCGGCGAAGGAAGCCTCCCCGAGCACTGACGTGGTCACCATCGTCATCGCCACCCTCGACATGCCCACCGTACAGGGGGAATCGAGCCGGAACCTCCCAGAGCATCCTCACCAAGCTCGTCCTCCCGACGGCCGGAGCCATTAATTCCGGCGATACGGACCTCCATCGACCTCGTCGTCGCGTCCATCGCAACCAGGGTGAGCCGCTGACGCTCAAGCACCTCCTATCCCTCTCGATTGCTCGCTGTATCACCGCCGCGTCGTACGCCCGTGAGCACTGCCGCCGCCTCTCGCCGCCGTGCACGCTTCGGTGACCATACCGGAGCGGCGCCGTCACCATAATGTTCGCCTCGGCGTCCTCTTTCCATCAAGCATACACACAACCCCGCGGGAACCCTATCCCGCCGGCGATCGTCGCCGATTCCACCGGCAGTGAACTCCCCATGCCACCGTGGCGATTTTGACCTTGGTCAATGCCTGAGTGGCAGGTGACCTGGTCACTGGCCCACCAGTCAATGACTGTTTAGGTAGTTTAACCGGGTAGCTCTAGCATTCTCAGTTTAATTCAAATCCTATTTAATTGCTGCAACTTCAAATAAAATTAGAAAATCCAATTTAAGTCGGAAAAATATAAATGAGATATTAAAATTCTTAGAAAAGAACACTCTATCCAATAAAAATATAAAATGAAATTTTTATTTTTAATAAAAGCTCAATTATTTAATACTTGATATTTAAGCCTTTAATTTTAAATTCTAAATACAATTAAAAAATGAGAAATTTAGAAACCATTTATAAATTAAATAAAACCAATAAGCAAATAAAGAAAACATGAAAACTAATTTTCTTTATTTGCAATCCTATTAAATCTTTATTAGGGAAATTTAAACCCTAATTAATAATTACCCTAATTAGTAAATTATTTAAAAATAATAAAAGCCAAATTAAATATTATTTTTATTCCAAAGTTATTACTAACTTCAAATTTAAAATGAAGTTATTAATCTTAGAACTATATGGTAAATAGTAAACCCTAATTCCATATTGAATGGTATTACAACATTATCATTGCATGTGAAACCCTAAAACCCTAATACCATTAGGAACCCTAGTTTCATTACTTTATGTGTGAACCCTAAATTGCTTCTAACCTAAACCCTAGGTTAGAACATGTGATCATGGTACCTACTTTCAAATCATAGAACCATAGTAGCAACTAAATACTTGTCTTGGTCACATAAAATGTAAAAGACCTATCACCAATATATGGGTATTCCATATATTCGTCTTCATCAGACCTAAATAATCAAGTAGGATCAACCAAGTGCAAACCCTAGTTATTATTACCAAAACCATCATCCTTAAGTACCCATGCTTAGCATCACACCAATGTGATGAACCTCAGGTGCAACTATGCCAAATCTTGAGTGTTACCTAACCATATACCACTAAACCCTACTAGTGTTGGATACTAATCAACCATCCTATTTAGGAGCCAATTATTCTTTACTTAATAGAACCAACAGGAAAACCTAGACCATCTCAACCCTAATTGATATACTTCTTATTATTTAAGAAGTATGTTCTTCAAAAGTTATTCTTTTGAAGAAAACTAAGAGTAGCCAGCAACCCTGTCTTATAGGACCTATAAACTTTAACTATCTAGCAACAATCAGGTATACCAACCCTGATAGCAATCAAACACTAATAATTGTTTAAGACACTTATGCTTCACTAAAACCATACAAGCCTTAGTGGTTGATGAATCAAACATCCTTAGGATCCATCTACTCTCCTTACCCTAGAAACTAGTTGGAACCCATAATAAACCATAGAACTCCACAGCTCTGATTATTATACTTGTTCTTTATTAAAGAACATGTTCTTCAAAAGTTATTCTTTTGAAGTATATAATAATCAATCATTAACCATGACATATAGTGCTAAAACCAACCATTATTCATTACATGTTAGGATTATACCAAATGTTATTATTGTGTGCTATTAATGCTATTGTTTTGATATGTTGCAACACTTGTTTATGATACCATGTAACTACACCTGAATAAGAACCTTGTTTGTGAATTACTCTGAAAATACAACACACTCTAAACCAATCATATCAACTCACTAATCCTAAATCATCGGGGTTAGATCACGCTTAGAGCAACTAGTCGTCAACCCACACGACTGCGTGGGTTACCTAGTTTGAAATATATTTTTTGGATATGAAATTATATGGATTAATGGAGCCCTGAATAAACTTATGAATTGATGTATATTGAGATTTACTTGAAGAACTAATACATATGTAACACATTTTGTTTTATTCGCGGATAGAGTGAGCTTTGTAGCTTTATGCAATTAGTGCTACCAAAGTTTGCTTGATAATTAGATGAGCAGTCCGATAAGTGGTTGATAACTTAGCGAACTCGGAGAATTAGAAGAATTGTTTTGAAAATATTGGTTATATATATGTAAAATAAAGTTTGCCAACTATGTAGTCCTAGAATTTCTTAGAAAATCCTGAAAATATTTTTTAAGTATTATATTTTCTTGTAACCATGCATTAAGATAGCATCATATGTTTAATTTGATATTTTCTTCAGCTTGTGACAAAAGCTCTTGCCACAACCAAATTGATAAAAAATAGTATAAAATTCCTATGAAGTTTCTCTGCAAAGTACATTGAAATATGGATGCAATAGCGGGATGCATCAGAACATAAAATGGATTGTGGAAACATAGTATTGAGATGATTAGAGGGAACGGCTAACAAACTTGTGTTGTAGTTTCTTAATATTGGGCATAATTATTAGACAGTAGAGAGTAGCAATATGCATATGATTATTCATTCTAATTTTTCGTCAGGCATATTCATTCAATATTATTCAAGTTGATCTTATAGACATTATATAGTATTCACCGAATACTCACAAACATATTGGGTCTGTGTGCATTTTGATCAAAATAAATTGACTATAATTTTGGAAATAAAATATGATACAAATATAAATTCAATTATCAGAAAACATAGTTCAAAACAAACTTACACATATTTGGGATACAGTCCACCTCGTGTATCGTTTCTTCCCTGGATCCACCAATTACAACCTCATAGACCCTTATTTGTCGAGGTTCCTAAGATTTTTTTTTTTGCTTCTACAATATCCATTTTTCTTGATGCGATGAAGAAGTGAAGTACCCTTAACAGGTATAACTCATGACTCGTAGCATGTAGCCACACGGTCCATATAAATTTAGAAGTTTATGATCAAGTTGTTGGCATGAATCCAGACTAAACTTTCACTTTACACACCTGATTATTGTCCCTTACCATTGGCATCTCTGTAAGCAAAAAATCTGTTCATCTCCAATGTAATGTTGAGAAATATGGCCCAATCAAGTAAAGGATGTGGCATTCCAATATATGAGAGGTTGGCTTCAGTATGGCAGATTCAGCGATAGGTATTTAAAAATAAGCGTCATGCATATGCATTTTTTTGTATCAAACTGTACAACTATATTGACTTACATTACTGCAAGATTTGTCTCCATGCATCCACCAAATACTGCATGTCGAAACCAAATCTGCACGTAGAAAACAACAAATTGTCTAAGTTTGTCCTAACAAAAACTGGTGTATTTACTTCCTAAGATGCAAAACAATATAATATAATATTTCCACAGATTCTTCGCAAATGAAAACAGGAATAAAATAAAATTACTGAACATATGTCGTAATGGTTTCTCATTGATGAAGAGATGCTAAACGGTTAGAAGAAGTGCATACTGCATTCCATTAGATTGATATATGGCATTATCTAAGCAAAGCCGAGTTGCAAATTCATCATTCTCATGTACGCCACCACCGGCTCTGCATATCAGCCACAATGAACCTGTAATTCACGAAAGAAAATCCTCCGAAGAGCCGTTGAAGTAGTCTGCCCTCTGTCGCCTCCGACTCCAGGTTGGTAGGCTCGCCCATCATGCTGGCCATGCCTCCACATTTGTTTCTCTGCCACCAGCGACAAAGCAACATTGGGTGATACGATTTTCGGGCACTTATCTCCAAATCTGAAAAAGCAGAGGGTTAGGAAAAACGTACCAAACATTGGCAGGATGCAGACGCGAAGGGTGAAGATATACACAAACCCGTCTCCTGATTGATGTGAGCAAGGGTCGTGGCCACCGGGGAGAGAGGATATGCAAGGACGACCCGAACCATCTCTAGGATAATGCGTGCATTAACCAATGTCTCATAGCGGTCTAACAGTCAAATCGTATAAAACCGATATCAACCGGTAGACACTATAAGTTCACGCAGAGTTAAGTTAGAGCCTTGCTAATTTTCTTTAGCCTTGCAATTATTAAAGATTAAATTAACTTCTGGTCATCACTTCTTGTTCATTCCTTTCTAGCAGAAGGAACAATATGAAAGCACTAATACTATCTGTTGATATGGAAGTAGTACAAATGGATTCACGCTTAATTATTTATGATCTTTGCATTTCATAGAAATATAACTGTGCAAAAAATCAATCCGGGGAGATTCTTCATGTCGTCTTACCTCAATTATGCATGAAGAAATAGTAGTTTCTACCTTCACAGTGACCAACAGCTTCAGCAAAGAAAAACCTTGATCAGCAAATGAATTAAATAGTTTATCTTGGTCTAGTTAACTTGCGCCTTGAATCCCTTTATTCAAGCAATAAACCAAGGTAGCATATTTGAAAAAAGAGACAGATCTGATGCATAGATTTAACCATATACTCCAACTCCATGAAACCTGCATGTAATACGTTGATCTCAGAATTCATGAAAAAACAAATATGGATACATGTGCATCTATACCGGGGAGAATATATTACTACCTGAGTGTCAACCATATCAATGCATGGCATGAACGGTCTACCAACAAATTGGATATTTTCGTAAGTTTGTATGCACGCTGATTCCATCTGATTAAATTTAGAGATGGTAGAAGGAGGCGGAACCATGACAAGCAAAACAGCGAAAGTTGAGGAAGCGGTTGCACCGATCTACGGCGGCGACCCTGATTAATAGACAGCAACGGCGGTACGATCGCCCGATCGACGTCGATCAGTTCGGGTAGACGGAAGATCAATTGAGGAGCAGCCGTTGCAGTTACGTGGAGAGATTAATTAAAGAGTCCACGGTCCGCAAGGAGATAACCGTAAAAGGAGCATATCTAGTGTTTATCTAACGACGCGGCCGGGGCAAAACGTTTAGACTTGAGGACGTGTCAGGTATATTCGATTTCCCACCACGTTATGTACTATATCTACCTGAAAAAAAACTAAACGTGTCTATGTAACGTCTAATGGAACATTATAAATAAAGACTTTCTTAACCGATCTTAGTCATTAATTTTAGATCCGATTATCTTAATTATTCTAATGATGTGGATTAACGTGGTGTCTCGTTTGGTGCCTCCAATTAGTAAATATAAGATTGCATCTCATACTTATGCATTATTGCATCCTTGCCAATCTTTTAAACATCGTCCTTACCGGACGATGATGCTATTTCAGAAATTGGAGTTATTGCGTATCGAAGACCTTGTCTGCATAATCTTGCAGCCAAGAAAGGCAAGTTCATCACTTGCTCATGTCATTTGAGTATTTCTATCAAATTACTTGCAAAGTATTATGGTTATCACTATTGCATAAAAATCAAAACCACTACTTTCATAACTATGAATATGACTATGTGGTGGGCAATGGAACCATGGATTGTGTTGATATGGTGGAGGTTCCATTGCACGGGCTTATATCCATCTAGGATTAAACAACAAATGTCGCCGGTGATTCTTGTGCCGTAATACCCGTGTTAACCATAAGATCCGGAGTGGGACGGAGTAGTCAAAAGTGTTTCCACCTCTCGTTCATCAACGGATGCGCTTTACCGTAGACACTTGTATCTGTCAGGGCAAGCGGTTGGCTGGGGAAGCCTTAAGTCCCCACGGCATAGTCCGTAGAAACTTGTCGCTCGAAGTGCAAGCGGTTGGCTGGGGAAGCCTTAAGTCCCCACGGTATTGCGGTCTATGATGGGTTGCAGCTACCGGCGAAGGAGTTTGGTTCGATCCCAAACTGTCGTCGTGGTCGGGGTCCACCCGTGAGTGGGAATAATGGGACCGGCGAGGACCCGGGGGTCGGGGCATGCAACAAAGGGTGGGTGTTCGAGGTAGCGGAGGAACATGATTGGCTAGACCTTATACCGGGCCTCACACCAAAGGAAGTGTGGACGGGTCGCCCCGGTTGGCACCAAGGTTAAGATCTCTTATGGGTAAAGCAACACACCTCTCGCGAGTGTAAAGAACCGTGACCTGTCACTCCTCGTTCCGGGATATGGAACTGCGAACGCGTCCGGAAAGGAGCTCCATGAAGTTCTAGTAAACCGGTGAAGGCTGACGGACATAGTTCTTCTAAATAAAAGCAACCTTTTTAAGAAATGGTTATGAAAACCTGCATTGGTATTAGACTTTCTGGTCTAATATCGTAGCTAGTGCATTAAACACCTCTTTCCTATAATGAACTTGTTGAGTACGCTCGTACTCATTCCACTCTTAAATCCCCTGCTTAGATATGGAGGCATCGAAGGAGGATCTACAGTGCAACTCGAAGGCCGAGGAGTCAACAACTACTTCACGAGACAGGACCCTGTCAGAGGAGCCAAATACCACATCCAACAAGGAGAAAACCTAGTTTAGTCATAGAAGGGAACTAGCTTCCTAAACCTAGCTCCTATTTAGCTAGAGTCTATTCTTAGCCTCTCGTAGTTAGTGAAGTACTCTACAAATAGAGTTCGTGATAAGACTAGACTACGAGTCGTTCTTCTGGAGTTATCTGCAGTTTTACCTCATTGTAAAGTAGAAGGCTGTGCTGATCTTATGTAATAGAGTCAATGTTGTAATTCTATAGACATACCTTGGACCCGCATATGTTTCGTTGTACCACTCGAGCGATATAATACTAGTGGAACGGTGTTTCATTGGTGTTATATCGGACTTGCATACTACACCATGCAAGTGGTATGCCGGGTCACCACAGCTTGGTATCAGAGCAAATGCTTTGACCTTAGGATTAAAACCCTTTAAAGGAGACCTATAGGATTGGTAGTGTCTATAGGAAGTTGTCTTAGGTGAACCAAATTTTTTTTTTATGACTTGAGATGGATATTCACTTGAGAATAATCTTGACACACTTGAGTCAACATTTCTTACCTATCTTTCCTAAGTAAAGTTAGTTAGCTAATCCCAAATATGTAGGACACCATTAAGTCTCTAAACAATAGATGAGTAGATCACAGTTGGTATACAATACCTGGTAGTCCAAAGAGAGGATACAACCATAAGGAAGTTATCCTATTGGAAGATGTGTACCAACACATGTTATAGCTAAGTAAGAATTACTCAGACCTGTACTAGAAGTAATATCAAGTGATTAAGAAATCCTAATAGAAGATGTAGACCAAGATAAGTAATGAATAAGTAAAATTATCTAGACATATGAAACAATTGATAGTAAGTGATAAATATGAGTTATATAAGGTAGTATAGACCATGATGAGTTAATCATGGGAGGTAAGGAAGAGAGATAGGAATAAAACTTGTCTACCTACATGGTAGAGTTGTTAATCATGTATGATTCACCTGAGAATCGTTATGTGAGGGACTAGAACATCATAAATACTTAGAAGGAGTACAATAAGAAGTCAGGTCCTCAACAATAGTGCAAGATTTGTGTTCCGAAACCATGGGAACTGTGTCAAGCACATTAGAACCCTAGCCACATGGTAGAAACATCTGGAAGAATAGGAGCTATATACCAATAGTTACGTGATTAAAGTAGCTATGTTAGAAATCAGGGATATCATGTGAGGTAGACCTCAACAAAATAGAAGTTAATTTAGTACTTCCAAAGGAAATTAAGTTAACCTTAATTATCCTAGACCACTTTGTTTCAAGTTTATCTCATTGCAAATGTGCAAATAAGGTAAAGGTTGAGACAAATAGTAGAATTCCCTATATTCGTGCTAAGTATCACGATATAAACCTATATTATGTGGTGTTGTATACTACACATCAGAGCCTGATGTTTAGAGATGTCTTACTCAACAATCATATTCAGGCCTATGATGATGTGTATTATAAGCACAAAGCTGAATCTTCTTGGATTTTATTGGATTTTCATTGTTTGACTAGATCCATACATGAAGTTTGACTTTGGTATGCAAATGCATGTTGCTATATCAAGTTCTTACTTAATGCTATAGATCTAGAGGGTAATGGTATTCGTGTGAGGAAGTGATGAATTCTGTATATTTTGAAAACAAGATGAAGGTTCATCAGATAAAGGAAACAAAGTTGTGGGAAGCAACCACAATACTCTGAAGGAAGTGCTAATCAACATTCATGCTTTACCTCAACAGAGGAGTACTTTAGTACATGAGAAGCATGAAGGTAAGAAATATGGTGATTATGGTGAAGCTGAAGCAGATCCATAGTCAACATAGAAGAGGGAATGCATGGGAAATCACTTAGGATACTATATTCATAGTGTCGACTAGTGGTTTTCTTGCAAAATAAACCCCGAATGAAGGAAGGTGATATATAAAATCATAGCAGACATAAGAAGACCATAGTCGATATCAGAAGACCACAATTGGTATAATATCAATACTGCGAGATAAAGTAGAAGATGTCTCGTCCAGTTGATCAGAACCTATAATAGAATCCAATTTTAGATATCAAATAGCCACAGTTGGTATAATAACCACAGCTGGTATTAGTTGGTATTACAAATAGTCCACGATTTAATTATTTGTAACAAAAGTTTGTGAACAAATAAAATTCCTGTCAGCCAAATAACTATAACTTATAATCATTTAGTTGAAGGAATCACATTGGATGTCCACAATTGAGTGGATATGCCATATAGATTCTTCATGAGACTTTAGATGAAGTAGAAACCATAAGCTAGACCCAGACCAATATTCTAACCATAAGTCTAATAGTTGGAAGAAAAGAAGTTGAAGACCATAAGAAAACTCTAAGGGGTAGAGTAAAGATTGAGTTGGATGTACAATAACCCAATATTTTGAGCAAGATAGAATAAGAAGGTCTGAACTGAGAGGAAGTTCGATCTTATTTTCATAAGATTGTTGAACACTACTTCCAGAAGTATGATAGACCAGAAGCCGAGGTTTATACCTCGAGGAAGTAAGAAGTGGACTATAACTTGAGAGAGTGAGTAGTATTTACTCAGAAGTACGAAAGCTCAAGTAAGTTAAGCATAAAGAAGTTGGACGAAGAAATTACCATAGACCAAATACAGCTCAAGAAGGCCAAAGACCGAAGGAAATTGACCATACCAGAACCACAGACTAATAGAATGATTCCTTTCATAGAACCTAAATAACCCAAAATAGTTATAGGTATCATCTATAAACCCTGATTGGATAGGCTAAATGAGTCTAACCTTCTTAGTAAAAGAAACTGTTAAAATCATTTCCATGGTAAGTCCCTTACTAAGTACCATTATTGCACTTTTGGTAGTAAGGGAAAACAAAGACCTATTTAGCAATTAGAAGTTTATTATCAAATTAGCCTTCAAATAAGACCAGCAGCACCAGAAGAAGTCTCAATCATTGAATCTTCAATGAGAAAGGAAACAAGCTTATAGAGTTGGAAGAAATCAAAGAATCAAAGTAAGAACCATGGTTCAGAGACAAACTCTAATGGATTCCAGGAAGAATCTGGACAAGGGATATACTCAATTATATCCAGTGAGGTCACCACGGAGTTCGAGAAAAGTCGTAGTTTGCACAAGTCAGATCCACACTTCGGTAACGTGAGAGAGATCAAACTTCGAGGACGAAGTTTAGTTTAAGGGGTAGAGACTGTAATATCCCAGGTAACGGGGTTACAAAAATAGAGGAATCAGATGTGTGCCTTGCATTCATGCATAGAAAATCTGGGGAATTTTCGCGCTTTAAAGTAAAACAGTCACGATGAATCGAAGTTTCACTTGACCTTGGTGGAATTGAAGTAGCTCATCAAGTCAAGCGCTACAAACCTCAATGTGACTTTGATAAAACCTTGTTTTGGGTAGAGATGATTTGATCTAAGGGGTTAGATCAAATGGAACTAATAATCAACACAACAACACTTTACTCAATGATCAATTGCTTGATCTTATAAAAGATCATAATATGGAATTCCCTGCCATAACATATGAACCTACAATTAATTGGAAATCAAGTAACAATAATTGGGAAACCATTCTTCACTTATCTTTTCCATGTCTTAAACTAATCCTTAATCCTAACATGAACCTCATGGTGTTCATTTTACTTCATTATTGGAAACATAACAAGAAGATCAACCCTATAAATATATATCTTTCTATTCCAAGATATTATATTCAAACCATCATCTTTAAGAGAAACCTTAGGATATTATTCAAGACCTTCTCTAGAGAGAACCTATTTATGTTAACCATAGATATTGGTGACCACATAATTATCCTTGGAGAATAACCCTAAGTTAGTATTGAAGTCCTTCCCAAGTGAGAGAGCCCATTCAAATCAATTCTAGTTTTACCTATTATGGAATAAAGGACAATCTTTTGAACTAAAGCATTGGGTTGTAAACCATTTCACCTTGGAGTGGTGAGATAACAAAATACCAAGTGGAATAAGACTATATGAATGACTAAGTGTAATAAGGAGTGGAATAATCCAACTAAGATAGACAATTGAATCTTTAGCTCAGTAACCTAGATAAATATTAGGAGAACACCATAAACCCTAGAATAAACCATTCCTATATGAGAGAACTCCAGCTATGGAGTTACACTCAAGATAGTTGAGGCAACACTTGGATTTGAGGGAGAGAACTATTCTTATACCTAGATGACCCTATCATCATTGTTTGAGTAAGAACCCTAAGCAATATATCTCAGGCATTCTCCTGGGATATAAACTAATGAGACAATCATAGAATGTTCTATCCTAGAAAGTAAAATAGAAGTGCTATACATTAATTGATCAAGACAATGCTTGATCATGGAAATGAGAAACTTAACTAATGAGAGATATACTTAGGAAGCCAAACCTTGATCATTATAAATTGAGTGATGATCATAAAATCTTAAGAACTTGAGGTAGAGATATTAAGCACAAGTGGATCATGCTTAATCCATGACCATGCTTTGGAGAAATAGGAGAATAATCCAAATGCTAACACTTGTATGACTAGTAGATCTTATTCACACATGAAATCATAGGGGGATCACTAGTAAGCAACCCTAGGCTTATATCTTATCTTTTACTTGTGAACCATTTGGTGATCATAAGTAGAATCCTACCATACCTATATTTCATAAAATAAAGAACCTAAGAAAACCTTAGAGTAAAACTCCATATTTAATATGGAGAGAAACCATTCATCCACATGACCAAAGTTAACTATAAAAAGAACTATAATCAATGTAGTTACTTTAATGATAAGTTGAGGATAATACTAGAAGTTAATTGGTGAGAAGATAAAACCAATTCTCAAATCCTTAATAACTAGAGAAGCACATCAAGGTATTAAGCAAGTAACCACCTTATCATAGATAGGGAGATTAAACTTTAGCCAATGCAATATGAGTGTCACCTCAATTCATACAAACTAAAGTTATATCTCAACCCTAGTTTATGGTATCACTATGGTGATTACCATATAAAACCTAGACCATAATGTGAGGAATGTAAATCAATGGCCATTAGGTAAATATCACTATAACCCTAGTATGGCATATTAATAAAATCTTATGCTTCATTTATTAAACCTGAGGAAAACCATTGTGATACATCTTATAATTAAAACCATAAGTGTAATTATCAACCACTTATCAATTTAATTAGAGATCCAACCCTTGAGGAGAGCAATATCTACTACATGGTAATACAAAGTGTCATTAGACCATCACACTAATGTTAATTTTAATATGGGTTATCAATAAACCTACAAAACATTACCATAGAGATTGTTTCTTACAAAATAACATGCAAGTGAAAATCTACATGTCAGTCAAACTAGGAACTAAGATATCACAATCAACTAAAGATATAATTTGAGATGAAAGTCTCCAACGACTACATATTCTAAATTATATGGAATCCACAATGAATAAGTTAATCCAAAGTACAAGTACTAATCCATATCCAATTGCTATTTTGAATAAGTAACAATATAAAAATATGCAATTGCAATCCAAAATAACTGTTTGCAAACTAAACTAATCCTTGTAATAATTCATTGCATCAGATCTTAATACACTTCACAAATAGAAAGATGCATTAAAATAAATTGAATTCAAAGATGAAATTCAAAAATAGGAAATATAAGAAGAAAATGAAAAACAAAGAAAAGAAATGAGGAGAAGAAGCTTACCTTGGACCTCACCGGACGTGGCAGCCCAGCAGCCTAGCCACAAGGTCCAGCCCAACTAAGCACGGGCCCAACGACAGCCCAAACCTCGGCCCGTGGTACCCCTTCGTCCAAAATATCGAGGAGGAGCTCGTCCTCATCCTCTCCTATCGCATGCCTAGAGGACAGCACGACGGCGTGCCCTTCCTTCTCTCTCTCGCCGGCGACCTCCTCCTTGTTCGACTGCGTGACGAGGCACGCACTCCGGAGCCCTATAAATAACCTGAGACGAAGACCTAGCTCCAGTTTCTTCCTCTCTCTGCTCAATTCCGTCTCCAATGCCGAAACCCTAGCCCCACCGACTTCGACCATTATCGCCGGCGAAGAGACAACCCCAAGCCTCGCCATGGCCACCATCGGAACCGCCATCCTCGACTTGTCCATCCGCACAGGAGGAATCGAGCCGCAACGCTCCGAGCATCGTCGCCGACGACCTCGTCTTCCCGACGGCACGAGCCATGAATTCCGGCGACACAGAGCACCATAGCCCTCGCCGCCAAGCGTCCATCGTAACTCAGGGTGAGCCGCCGGTGCTCAAGCACCTCCTATTCCTCCCTATTACACCCTCGAGCATGCCCAACACCGTTGGTCCGGGAACTCTGCCGCTCGGCCTCACCGACGAGCAAGCTCCGGCGACCTTTACGGAGCGGCGCCGCCACCATAATTGTTCGCTCTCGGCGTCCTGCGTCTCGCAGTGCAAGCATAGATCATCCCGCGCGAGCCCTAATCCGCCGGCGATCGTCGCCGATTCCACCGGCCACCGTGAACTCCCCATGCCGTCATGAACCCAAATTTTGACCTTGGTCCACGCCGCGTGGCAGCCAACGTGGTCATTGGCCCACCGATCGATGATCGCGTGGGTAGACTATCCGGGTAGCTTTAGTTATTTCTCGTTTCAATTCAAATCTCAATTTAATTGCTGCAACTTCAAATAAATGTTAGAAAATTCAATAAAAGGTCAGAAAAATATAAATGTGATATTAAAATTCTTAGAAAAGAAAACTCTATCCAATAAAAATATAATATGAAATTTTTATTTTTCAATAAAAGCTTAATTATTTAACACTTGATATTTAAACCCTTAATTTTAAATTCCAAATTTAATTAAAAATTCAATAATTAACAAAACCATTTATAAATTAAATAAAACCAATAAGCAAATCAAAGAAAATATTAAAACTAATTTTCCTTTGCTTATAATTTATTAAATCCTTAATAAGTGGAATTTAAACCCTAATTAATAATTGTCTTAATTAGTTAATTCTTTAAAAATAATAAAAGGACAAATTCAATATTAATTTTAATTTCAAAGTTATTAATAACTTCAACTTTATTAATGAAGTTATTAATCCAAGAATTATAGGGTAATTAGGAAACCCTAGTTCCATTAGAAACAATAGTGATAACATTCATCATTTCATGTGTAATCCTAAAACTCTAATACCATTTAGGACCCTAGATTCAATTACTTCTATGTGAAACCTAAATTGTTCCCAACTCTAAACCTAAGTTGAACATGTGATCATGTTACTTCACCAATAAACAAAGATTCATATTTAGCAACTAAATACTAGTTCAAATCCACATAAAATATGGGAACCCTATCACTACTAATTAGCATCCCATGTGTTCATTTAAATCAAACCTAACTCTTATTACCAAGGATCTTATCTTTACTCTTCCATGCTTAGC
Organism: Lolium rigidum; assembly: GCF_022539505.1. Lineage (NCBI taxonomy): Eukaryota > Viridiplantae > Streptophyta > Magnoliopsida > Poales > Poaceae > Lolium > Lolium rigidum. The sequence goes on along the minus strand of NW_025900944.1, from coordinate 14,641 downwards.
ATCACACCATTGTGATGAACCCTAATAGCAACCATGCCCATTATCCTGAGCATTACCTAACCATACTCCACTAAACCCTATCAGTGATGAGATAATTATTAATCATCCTATTTAGGAAACCACCATTCATCACTTAATAGAACCAACAGTAAAACCTAGACCACTTCAACCCTAATTGATATACTTCTTATTATTTAAGAAGTATGTTCTTCAAAAGTTATTCTTTTGAAGAAAATAAGGAATCATCACCAACCCTGCTTATAAGGACCTATAAACCCTAGCCAGCTATCATTAGCAAGATAAACCAACCTTGATAACAACCATGTATAATGAATTGCTTAGGATGCCTAGGCTTATCTTAACCTTACAAGCCCTAGGTGTCGATGAGTCCAACATTGTTGTGATCCATCTAACACTTTCTCCAAAAACTACTTGGAACCATAACAAATTATAGAACTCCACCAACCTAATTATCATACTTGTTCTTTATTAAAGAACATGTTCTTCAAAAGTTATTCTTTTGAAGTATATGATAATTAATCCTTAACCATGCCATCTAGTACTAAAACTGACCATTGTTCTTTACTTGATAACATTATGCCAATTATCATTCTTTGTGTGCTCAATTGATTATTATTCTTTATTGTCTACCTGTTGATAATACCAAGTAATCACACCTGAATAAAGAACCTTGTATGTGAATCACCCTAAAAGTGCAACACACCCTAAACCAATCATTACAACTCACTGATCCTAAATCATCGGGGTTAGGTCACGCTTAGAGCGATTGCATCTCATACTTATGCATTATTGCATCCTTGCCAATCTTTTAAACATCGTCCTTACCGGACGATGATGCTATTTTAGAATTTGGAGTTATCCCGTATCGAAGACCTTGCCTGCATAATCTTGCAGTCAAGAAAGGCAAGTTCATCACTTGCTCATGTCATTTGAGTATTTCTATCAAATTACTTGCAAAGTATTATGGTTATCACTATTGCATAAAAATCAAAACCACTACTTTCATAACTATGAATATGACTATGTGGTGGGCAATGGAACCATGGATTGTGTTGATATGGTGGAGGTTCCATTGCACGGGTTTATATCCATCTAGGATTAAACAACAAATTTCGCCAGTGATTCTTGTGCCGTAATACCCGTGTTAACCATAAGATCCGGAGTGGGACGGAGTAGTCAAAAGTGTTTCCACCTCTCGTTCATCAACGGATGCGCTTACCGTAGACAGCTTGTATCCGGCGGAACAACCGGAGGGTGGGGATCCCATTCTAATTCCCCACGGTAAAGCATTGCTTGCCGTAGACAGCTTGTGTCTTGCGGAACAACCGGTAGGGTGGGGATCCCATTCTAATTCCCCACGGTAATGCGGTCTATGATGGGTTGCGGCTACCGGCGTAGGAGTGTATGGTAGAGCCCAAGCTCGTTGTCGTGGTCGGGGTCCACCCTAAAATTACGGGAATAATGGGACCGGCGTGGACCCAGGGTCGGGGCATGCAACAACGGGTGGGTGTTCGAGGTAGCGGAGGAACATGATTGGCTAGACCTTATACCGGGCCTCACACCAAAGGATGTGTGGACGAGAACTTAAGCTCGGTTGGCACCAAGGTTAAGATCTCTTATGGGTAAAGCAACACACCTCTGCAGAGTGTAACGAACCGTGACCTGTCACTCCCTGTTCCGGGATATGGAACTGCGAACGCGGCCGGAAAGGAGCTCCATGAAGTTCTAGTAAACCGGTGAAGGCTGACGGACATAGTTCTTCTGAATAAAAGCAACCTTTTTAAGAAATGGTTATGAAAACCTGCATTGGTATTAGACTTTCTGGTCTAATGCTGTAGCTAGTGCATTAAACAACTCTTTCCTACAATGAACTTGTTGAGTACGCTCGTACTCATCCCACTCTTAAATCCCCTGCTTAGATATGGAGGCATCGAAGGAGTATCTACAGTGCAACTCGAAGGTCGAGGAGTCAACAACTACTTCAAGAGACAAGACCCTGTCAGAGGAGTCGAATACCACATACATCAAGGAGAAAACCTAGTTTAGCCATAGAAGGGAACTAGTTTTCTAAACCTAGCTCCTACTTAGCTAGAATCTATTCTTAGCCTCTTTAGTTAGTTAAATACTCTACAAATAGAGTTCGTGATAGGATTAGACTACGAGTCGTTCTTCTAGAGTTTATTTGCAGATTTACCTCATTGTAAAGTAGGAGGTTGTGCTGATCTTATGTAACAGAGTCAATGTTGTAATTCTATAGACATGCCTTGGACCCGCATATGTTTCTGTTGTACCACTCTGAGCGATATAATACTAGTGGAACGGTGTTTCATTGGTGTTATATCAGACTTGCATACTACACCATGCAGTGGTATGCCGGGTCACCACACGGCCCGTCTCCAGACTTGGTCAAAATCTGGTGATAACAGAAGTCCCTCTCGCAAATAGAGCCAAGTTAATTTCTGAAAGGACCGAGTCAGCTAAGGAGTCGAATCCTTCGCCTGCTGATCCAGCGCCACCTTCAAGGACGACCATGGCGAAGGTTCCTGTATCGAAGGTTAATCCCTCTGCCAGTGCTCCTGCTCCTCCAACTGCTCGCGATCAAGTAAGTAAACCGCTTAGCTCAATATTCCTTTATGATGGATTCCCGAATTTGACTGAGATTCCTCATCTTCTTCTCTTGCAGCCGATTTTTGCACAGTTGACGTTGTGGCAGATTTCACTGACCAATTTACTCGCCTTGAGTCAGAAAATGCTCAGCTTCGAAAGGCCATCAAAGTTTCGGTTGATCAAGTGTTGGAGCCTAACAAGCTTACAGCCGATGCTCAGAATGAAAACACCTTGCTGAAAGATGAGCTAAAGAAGCCGAAGAAGAAAATGAAGGATGAGGAAGAGGCCAGACGCGAGGCTGCCATTGTAGCCGATGAAAAAGAAGGCTCTCTACGCGAATCGATCACGAACTTGCTGAGTAAGTTCCTTTTTGCATGGTATCTTTCCAATACTATCTTCTGGATTGCTTGCTTATTCGTGTCTTTCCAGATGCTGCCGATATGCCTATCAATCGTGCTCGCAAGCTTCGGAAGGATTCAATGTCTGATGCCCTTTTGCTTGCTACTGACTCCAATGTCCAAGTCCTTGGCGTTTTGCAAAAACCCAAGGGGGCTCTATCGAGGTTATTCTCCATGATATTCCCGAAGGTGAGCCAAAAGAAGACCCTTGGCGAAATGGCGGACACTTTCTTCGTCGACTCTTCTGAGGCTATAGAGGTACTTAAGCGACGCTCCCGTATGTTTGGGTCGGTTCTTACTTTCCAACTGCTGATGGGGCACGGGCTGAGTTCAGATTTGGAAAAGTTATCTAAGGCACTGCCCGTAGATGACAACAATTGCCTAGTCAACCTTGATCCTTTCAAACAGTCGGCAGTGATCTGTGCTAGCCAGCTTCTCAAGCTAGTCGATGAAGAGAAGCTGCGCATAAGGCTGCACCTGATTCATCACCGGCTCAACCTTGAATTATCTCTTGCTCCATTATTGTAATTAAACATGATGTAGTTTAGTCTATCTTTGCTTCGTACTGGCTCTGTTACCAGTATCAACAATCTTTTGGATGTAATATATGTGCTCCCGATGGGAGTTTTTATTCATGCTCTTCTGAGTTGGAAAAAATGTGCTGCAGATTCCTTCAACCTCTTCTCGTGCTGACTCTTCTTTGAATCCTTCGGCTATCGAGGAATCTGAACTTGTTCGTCGTTTGCGCAATCAGATTTCTCGATTGAACAAAGACATAACCAATCTCCACGCTATGGCAACTTTGGTGAAAAGGAAGAGCGAGATTGCTACAGCAATCGAGCAGCACTCTCTAGAGTGCCTCTGTGCCACTACCGAAAGCTTAAGCTGTGAGTACCTAAACCCCTTCCGATTTCCATCGTTTTACTTGCTAAGTAATCTTCTGCTGACTATTTTTTGCGTTTCAACAGTCGTGGCTTTAGATGAATAAGAAGAGTACAGGCGAATTCATGAAAAGATCGAAGCAATGACCGATGTCTCTCACCCGAAACATGAATTGTGGTCAAATCGACCAAAAGTTGTAGCCGTGGCTAAATTTGAGCATCGGGTGGAGAAGGTGCATTGTTATTTTGACAAGTACCACGCTCATCTCTCGATGGTATGGAAGACCTTGTTTCCACTGGTTCCAGCACCCGAGACTTTGTCTGCTTTGTTCACTCGATTCAAGAATCGTGAGAGAATTCGCCTGCTGGTGCGGAAGGAACTTCTTGCTGGAGCCGAACTTGCACTTGCCTCTGTTTTAGCCTGCCATCCGACCTTAGATTTGGAGGTCATAGCAAATGCTAACAGGAGATTAGACCAGTATTATTCCATAGCTAGACACCCTGCATATGCTATTATTTCTCGGATGGAAACAGGAATTGAAAGGGATTTGAAGGCTCGAGAAGACCAAGAAGCCCTGCCATGAAATTATGTATATATAACCTTGCGCTGCAAGGAGTAATCTGTTGTGTACTTTGATGTGTTACATCATTTGTTTTTGAACTTGTTAGCTCGATGAATTTTTTTTTGTCGGGGCGGCTGAGTGATCAAGTCAGCCTGCTCACCCGACGACTCCGTTGTATTTTGCATTATTTGCAGAGTCGATTTGTATGTTATGTAAGAGCGACACCCATCGAATGAACGAGGGATTTAGGCGCTTTATGTATTTGGCTTCGTCACACGGTGCACCGGTATGAGCCTTTTTGTAAGTAATATTTTCTTTTCCATCGACTGCAGCACTCGCGAATTATCTTGAGGCTTGGATGGTTTATTTCATATCGATAATCATAGCTCCCGATGGAAGTATTAATTATCGGTACTGTAAGTAGCCCTCGAGTGTTATCGAGTTTGACCATGTATCATGCAATTATAGCTGAAGCTCCTGATAGGAGTAGTTAGCTTAATAAAAGAGGACTCGAACAATTGTTCGAGTAATGAATTCAATAAAGATAGGAGCCCAATCAAGAATTTTATTCATAATATGCGACAGACTAAGAAGCCTTCATGTAGCGAATAAAGAGTAGATGTGTCCTATGAGTAGAATCGCCATAGTTGGGCGACGTTCCATGGATTCTCAACGTCCTTGCCTGAAGCAGGATTCTTGAGACGATAAGCTCCTCCTGGTATAACTTCGGTGACTATGAACGGCCCTTCCCATGGAGACTCAAGTTTCAAAGTTCTTTCTTGCTTTAGTCGCAACACCATGTCACCAATGTTGAAACCACGGTTGCGAACTCTTCGACTGTGGTAATTTCGAATTGCCTATTGATATACGGCCATCCTGGCTAAAGCAATGTCTTGAGCTTCGTCAAGAAGGTCTATAACATCTTGTAGTGCAATATTGGAAGTTGCCTCTGTGTACGCAGTCACTCGGGGAGCTTCAAAACGAACATCGGCTGGTAGAACAGCTTCGGCTCCGTGCACAAGGAAAAATGGAGTATACTTGGTTGACCTGTTTGGTGTAATCCGTAGGCTCCATAGCACCGATGGCAATTCTTCGACCCAAGCTCCAGCTGCGCCTGTCAGACACTTTTTAATGCCGTCACATATTAAGCCATTTATCCTTTCGACCTGACCATTCGTTTGAGGATGTGCAACTGAGGCGAATTTAAGCTTGATATTACCATCATCGCAGAATTTGCAGAATTCCTTGGAGTCAAAATTACTTCCATTATTTGTAATGATGCTGTGAGGCATACCGAAGCGACAAGTTATTCCTGCGATGAACTTAACAGTAGTTTTAGCTGTTTGATCTCTGACTGGTACGACTTCGATACATTTAGTGAACTTGTCGACTGCGACCAATAGGTATGTGTGCCCTCCTGGCGATGATCTCGGCAGCGGACCAACTTGATCGAGTCCCCATTGTGCAAAAGGCCAAGCCAAGGGTATTGTCATTAGGTCCGTTGCAGGTGCGTGTGGTTTTGGTGCAAAACGTTGACAAGGATCGCACTTTTTTACCAAGTCTCGGGTATCAGACGCGGCCGTTGGCCAATAAAAACCTGCTCTGAAAGCTTTGGCTACGAGGGCCCTCCTACTTGCATGGTGACCACAAGTTCCTTCATGTATTTCCCGCAGAAGAGCTTTTCCATCGTCAATGGCGATACACCTTTGAAAGATACTAGAGATGATGCGCTTGTAAAGTTCGCCATCAACTATAGTGAAGGCCTTAGATCGTCGCACGATACGCTTGGCTTCCGTTGGGTCATCTGGTAGTTTTTGCTCCATTAAGTATGCTAAGAAAAGCTTAGTCCACAGAGGTTCAAGGAGAAATACTTGCTCTGCTGGCTGTAGTGCAGGACCTTCGGCATCCTCTTTATTCGCTGAACTATCAGTCGACACTCCCAGAGGCACCGATACTTTTTCTTTAATTGACCTTTGAGCAATAACTTCATAAAAAACTCCATCTGGGATAGGGGAACATGTGGACCCTATATTTTCCAGAGCGTCGGCTTCCTCATTGCTGGCTCTCCCGATGTGTTTTAGCTTGCACCCTTCGAATTTGGCTTCCATAGATTGGTATAGTTAACGGTAAGCGATCATGTTATCACTAACTGCATCACATAGATTCATCGACTGCTGTACCACAAGATTTGAATCACCATAAATCTCCAGACGGGTTGCTCCACATGCCTTAGCCATACGCATCCTGTGCAACAGTGCCTCATATTCTACTTCATTATTTGTCGGCAGCAAAAATTTCATCCGCAAAATATATCTCATCTTGTTTCCGTGTGGTGAGATCAATATTACTCATGCGCCTGCACCTGTACTCCATTTTGATCCGTCAAAGTACATTGTCCAGGATCCATCCATGTCGGGTGCTGCTGGAGTTTGCGATTGAGTCCAATCAGCTAAGAAATCTGGGAGAACCTGAGATTTGATTGTTGTCCGGTTGACATATGTTATATCGTGTGGTGCTATCTCGATAGCCCATTGAGATACCCTACCCGTCGCCTCCGGGTTGGTGAGTATATTCTTCAATGGTGCTTCGCTTACCACAATAATCGGTGCTCTGTGAAATATTGCCGTAGCTTCCGTGTTGTCCTCCATATGACATATGCTAGCTTCTGGTGATGAGGATATCGCTGCTTTGCTGGGGTGAGTACCTCGCTGAGGTAGTAAACATGTCGTTGCTCACCATGAACTCTCCCTGCTTCTTCTCTCTCAACGACAAAGACCATGCTGAAGACTTGCACCGTTGCAGCTATATACATTAGCATTGGTTCTTTTTCATGTGGAGTCACGAGAGCTGGAGATGTCGACAGTATCTTTTTTAGGTTATCGAAAAATTCCTGCGCCTCGGCTGTCCACTCGAATCTTTCCGATTTCTTCATCAACTGATAAAAGGGAAAAGCTTTTTCTCCCAACTTGGCGATAAATCTTCTAAGTGCTGCCAATCGCCCTGCCAATTGTTGCACTTGGTGCAAATTCTTTGGTGGTTCCATGTCGAGAATAGCTTTGATTTTTAGAGGATTGGCCTCTATTCCTCTAGCTGAGATGAAGTACCCGAGCACCTGTCCTCCTGGCACCCCGAAAAAACATTTCTTCGGGTTCAGCTTTATTTTGTATCTGTCGAGATTATTGAAAGTTTCACGCAGATCGTCGATGAGGGTGACTGCGTTTTTGGTTTTGAACACAATATCGTCGATATAGACTTCAATATTCCGACCGATTTGCTCCCCGAGACAAGCTTGCATACGCCACTGATAAGTGGCACCTACATTTTTTAACCCGAAGGTCATAACGTTGTAACAATAAACGCCGTGAGGGGTTATGAACGCAGTTACTTCCTGATCTTCTTTTTTGAGCTTGATCTGATTATATCCTGAGTACGCATCAAGGAAGGAGAGACGATCGCAACCTGCCATGGAGTCGACCATCTGGTCGATACGAGGCAACGGGAAATGATCCTTTGGGCAATGCTTGTTAAGGCTTGTGTAGTCAATACACATGCGAAGAGTTGTCGTATCCTTCCTTGAGCTCCCGAATGAATCCCGCCTTGCGGAGTCGATTAACTTCTTTACCAATAGCTTTTCTTTTTGGTTTTGAAAAGCGATGCATTGTCTGCTGTACAGGTTTGGCTTTGGGGTCAACATTGAGGGCGTGCTCAGAGAGTTCCCTGGGAATATCTGGCATGTCGGATGGCTCCCATGCAAATATTTCCCAGCGCTCACGGAGGAACTCGATGAGCGCGCCTTCCTATGCGACAGTAAGATCTGCCGAAGTATTGACTGTTTTCTTCGGGTCAGAGGGGTGCACTTGTTGTTTCTTCGCCTCCTTTGCCACGTGAAATTCGTCGGATCTCACGTTCTGATAGACGGCCGGTGGTTTCATGTTGTCTGTAACAACATCGAGTGCATTAAGCTCTTCCTTAGCGCCAAACTTCGAGGCAATCTTCTGGAAATCCCTATCGTAGCTATCAGATCGAGAAAAACTTCCATGAACGGTTATTGATGTCCCGTTATTGTCTGGCATCTTCAGTTGTAGATATGCATAATAAGGTACCGCCATGAATTTGGCACACGCTGGTCTGCCGAGGATGGCATGACCCAATCAACCACTTCAAATTCAAGCTTCTCCTTTCTGAAGTTGCTAGGTGTGCCGAAAACTACATCCAGTGATATTTTGCCAAGGGGATAAGCGGGTCAGGTTGGGATCATGCCATGGAAACCTGTATCAGATTCTTTGAGCATGTCAACCGTTAGTCCCATTGCCTTCATTGTGCTGGCAAATAACAAATTCAGACCACTTCGTCCATCCATAAACACCTTGCTCATGTTGTAACCTCCAATCTATGCTTCGAGGACTAAAGCTGCGTGGCCAGGTCTTGGAACGGCCTTCAGATGATCTTCCTTGCCGAAAGATATGTTTTGGTCTGACCAGTCGATATATTCGGGTACCTTAGCGATAGCGACCTCTGCATACTTCACCTCTCGCGTAAACTTCTTGGCTTCTCTCTTGGAAAAACTGGTTTTATGGATCATGTTGACATGTCCTCAAGACACTGGGAATACTTCGGTTGGTACATACACGTCTCCTCCTTCGGGTATGTACGGCTCTGGTGGGTAACTATAAGTTGCAACCCTTTCCTTCGGGTGAGCTTTTGCTGCTGTCTCGGCCCTAAGATCCTCGCAAAACTTCCGGACTTCAAGGAACTGCCGACAATTCCTAAGCAGGTGAGTGGCCTTTTCAAGATTATCTTTCGGGTCGATGTAAGAATGCAGGTAACATGGCGCTTCAAACTGCTTCGTGGCCGATAGATAAGGTGTGTGAAGGCCGCTCTTGTTTGACTGCACATTGTAACATCCTCGTTCATACTGTCGAGGGCGGCTCGCCACTCGCTCTTCTTCTTCACGGCGTGAATCCCTTCGTCTCTTCCTTTGCTCCTCTCTGCTGCCGAAACTGCTTCGACTGCCTTCCCCAATACTCCCGGGTAGGACCGTCTAAGCCGCTGTGCGGCGTGATGTTATCTGGAACCAAAGTTATTGGGCTAGACGTGCTTGAACTAGGAAGGCGAAGAAATCCTCTGGAATCGATGATGAAGTGGACACCACCAAAAGTCGTATCCATGCTGCCATGCGACTCCGTAGAGATCGGATGCGACACCTTAGTGCGTGGTGTGTAATCAAAGGATCCGCAACGAACCGAACTTCTTGGACTTGGTGGCGTTGATGATTCCAACAAGAACGCTGCAGACGTTACTGGAACTACCGATGACATGCCCTGTGCCGATAGACTTCCCACAGACGGCGCCAATTGTCGAGGGTACTCCTCGACAATGCCCTCCGTATGGGGCTTAGGGTAGATGGAATCCTGTAGGCTAACACGACACATCGGTTATCAAACAAGCGGGGAGAGCGATTCACCCAGGTTCGGGGCCCTCGATAAGGTAAAACCCTTACGTCCCGCCTTTCTGATCTTGATTATGAAAATATCGAGTTACAATGGGGTGTCAAAGGTTTCGGCTATGATCTCGTCGAGAGACTAAGTTCTGTAGGGACCTAGCTCTAGACTTGCGGTGGCTAAGATTGCTAAGATTGCGTGTGTCCTCAGCAGCCTCTCTCCTGGCCATTATATTGGGAGCCAGGTCTCGAGAGATCTGTCCGGGTACGACTAGGTTACAAAGGGTCCTAGTTCTGAACTTTCCTTGTATTCTTCGTCTCCTTGTCTTGTTCTTCAAGGATTCTTCTTTAGCACCGACGTAGTGGCCCACCTCGCCATCGAGTGCCCTCATGGGCCCCTGGTTGGGCCGCAAGAGGTAGTGCAACATTAGTTACCCGTAGGGTAATGCTCACATCAACCGTTGTCCTTCGTGGTATTGGCTTAGAGAAGAAGGTGAGCCATCGTGGCGTTCAGGATACCTTCGTGGTAGCTCGCATCTCTCCAACGTGACGTACCTCACCTTGTGTGGGGGAACACAGGAATACATCTTCATCTCCGCGTGTCGGTTATCTCTATACCCGAGTTTACTTTCATGGTGATAGCCATTGTGCTTGAAGTACTTATATCTTGCTATCACTTGTGTTACATATGTCTTGTGCCTATCTTGCTTAGCTTGAGTTGTTGTTGTTGTACTTAGTTGATCCTAGAGTATTTAGGTTTTGTGCTTGTAAAATAAACGTTAGTTTAATTTCACATTCTTACAAGCCAAATCTGTAATAGTTTTTAAAACGCCAATTCACACCCCCTCTATGCGACTTATCCTCCTGTTAATTAGCCATAAATTTTGACATATTTATTTCACTGACCTGGTGCCATAATATCGGGTGATCCCAATGAGTGGGCTCGACAATGCAATAAGTGGAGCATCAATTTGTCTAGGGTTCGAAGAACCCAAGAGCAACGAGAAGCAACCAACCCCTTAGGGAAAAGGGGAGCCTTTTATAGGCCCCCTCCTCCCACGAAACTAAAATCTTGAGACCATCAATAGTGGCTAAGGTAGACCACAACAGGCGAGGGCGGTAGCCTCCGGTCCATGGGGTCAGAGTTTCCAATCAGTCCCAGTACCCCGTAGGTTCCGGACCAAAACTTTGAGAGGGCTGGACTCTCCGGCCCGAGACACACTAGAGTCACCGGTTTGGAGCTCCCCAACAACAGATCAACACATTCCTATCCAACATTATTCCTAGAAAGTTCATTGGGTGCCACTTTAGCTAGTGCATAAAGCTGGAACCCAACCTTCCATTGAGAAACCCCTTTAAAAGCACTAAATCGCCTAAAGCTACAAAACCTAAAAAAACTAAAGGCATTGTCTTCATCTTTTCACATTTGAAGGGTCGATCACCGTCTTTTTCTTAACATCAATACCTAAAACAGTTTAGCTCATGGTTAAACATCCTCATGTTGTTACAAACACACAAAATATACTTACGGAGGGAATATCATTTCAAACTTGCCTGACGAGCAAGCTCCTCGGTAATGCCCACCAAGAAGGGCTTAGGGTTGAAGGAATCCTGCAGGTTAACACGAGACATCGGATACCAAACGAACATGGAGTGAGATTTACCCAGGTTCGAGGACCTCGATGAGGTAAAACCCTTACTCCTTCTTGCCTGATCTTGATTTATCGAGTAAAATAGGTTACAATGGGGCTGCCAATAGACTGCTATGGTGAACTCACCGGGAGGCAAGGTTTCTAGGGTTGGTGTATGCTAGATTGGGTTGGTCGCGTCAATGTTCTCGTTCAGCAGGCCCTCTCATAGCCTTTATATAGTAGGCCAGGTCCCGAGAGTCCTATCCGAACTCGACTAGGTTACATCAAGATCTAATCTATCCTTTCTTTTATCGACATCTTCTTGCCTTGTTCGTCAAGAATCCGTCTTCGTGTAAGTCCTCTCTGTTGTAACCGACGTATGGGCACACCTTGGATCATGGCAATCCTCATGGGCCCTTTGTTGGGCCAAAGGTGGTAGACTAATGTCGGGTACCGAAGGGTAATGCCCACATCAGTAGCCTCCAACTGACTGGCCGAAGCGAATTTTTGGGCAGGGACTAAAGTTGCCTCCATCCAAACATCTTGATAAGTCGAAGAAGATGGAGTCTTCATGGTAGTCGTAAAGTTGAAGTTGCTTGATATCGGGTGCACGTCCAGCACTCCCGATGGGAGTAGCCCCCCGAGTCTAGGGATGGATGTTTGCAACTGTGCGTAGACTCAAGTTGTACTACTTGAAGATCTTGCTGTCGATGTTTTTGAACTTTCGCATCATCCAATACTTTGAGTATATCGGGTCCTCTTGAGACTTCGGGTGAAGACGAACAATTGATCGTACGTAAGGGATGAGAATAACGAGCCCAGTGTTATTCGGTAAACCGATACTGGTTAAGTGCCGAAGGCAAAACAATGTTACCCTACACAGGTTCAAGTCCCCGGGCCCGAACCTGGATTTGCTGGAACCTTCGGGTCCGTTCTTCTTTGGATTCCTTCTGTTGTTGATGTCTTTGTTGTTTTATTGGGTGCACGTCGAGCGCTCCCGATGGGAGTAGCCCCCGAGTCTAGGGACGAATGTTTCCAACCATGCGTAGACTCAAGTTGAGTAGCCAAAAGTCATAGATTCCTTCGAGTTTTACTTATATTCGGGTGCTCCGTCATAGGGGTGCCGATGACTTTGATGACATCAGCAACGACGTGGCAACTGGGTAGCGAAACTGATGGGACTTGACCTAGCAGCCCCACCCCTTGTCTACGCCGTCAGTTTTGGAAATGACCGGGTATTGCGCGCTAACCGAAGCATTTCCTCGATTCTTGCGCATAGTGGAGGTAATGGGCCTCCGGTTTGCCTCTTCTTGTGACACGGGTTTCACCAGATCTCCATCCATTTTTCAATGGCACGAATCTGTCGGCCCAATTCCAAAGTAACTTTTCCTTTATAAAGAGGATATAGGGATTAACTCATCCCACCCCTGCCATTGTTTTCTTCTTCTTCCTTTGCTCTTGCGTTCCATTGCTGATGCGCCCAAAAACCAGAGATCCCAAGAAACCTCCGAAAATATGGGCAAGAAGAAGGGCGCCGCAACTGCTAGAGCTGCTACAAGCGCCACTGGTTTGAAGGCCATCACAGCTGCACCGAAGAAGACTGCGCCGAGAGCCGCCACCGCCGCTGCCAAAGATGCTCAATGCGATTGGACTACTGATGGCGTGTATTTCACACGTTCGTTGGGCAACCCCAAGAGGAAGGTATGATGCGCACAGCAGCAAGTTTTCCCTCAGAAAGAAACCAAGGTTTATCGAACCAGGAGGAGCCAAGAAGCACGTTGAAGGTTGATGGCGGCGGGATGTAGTGCGGCGCAACACCGGAGATTCCGGCGCCAACGTGGAACCTGCACAACACAACCAAGCTACTTTGCCCCAACGAAACAGGTGAGGTTGTCAATCTCACCGGCTTGCTGTAACAAAGGATTAACCGTATTGTGTGGAAGATGATTGTTTGCGAGAGAAAATAGTAGAAACAAGTATTGCAGTAGATTGTATTTCGGTAAAGAGAATTGGACCGGGGTCCACGAGTTCACTAGAGGTGTCTCTCCCATAAGACGAACAGCATGTTGGGTGAACAAATTACGGTTGGGCAATTGACAAATAAAGAGAGCATGACAATGCACATACATATCATGATGAGTATAGTGAGATTTAATTGGGCATTACGACAAAGTACATAGACCGCCATCCCAGCTGCATCTATGCCTAAAAAGTCCACCTTCAGGTTATCATCCGAACCCCCTCCAGTATTAAGTTGCAAAACAACAGACAATTGCATTAAGTATGGTGCGTAATGTAATCAACAACTACATCCTTAGACATAGCATCAATGTTTTATCCCTAGTGGCAACAGCACAACACAACCTTAGAACTTTCCATCCATTGTCCCAGGTGTCAATGCGGGCATGAACCCACTATCGAGCATAAGTACTCCCTCTTGGAGTTAAAAGCATCTACTTGGCCAGAGCATCTACTAATAACGGAGAGCATGCAAGATCATAAACAACACATAAGCATAACTTTGATAATCAACATAACAAGTATTCTCTATTCATCGGATCCCAACAAACGCAACATATAGAATTACATATAGATGATCTTGATCATGATAGGCAGCTCACAAGATCCGACAATGATAGCACAATGGGGAGAAGACAACCATCTAGCTACTGCTATGGACCCATAGTCCAGGGGTAGACTACTCACTCATCACTCCGGAGGCGACCATGGCGGTGTAGAGTCCTCCGGGAGATGATTCCCCTCTCCGGCGAGGTGCGGAGGCGATCTCCGAGGATCCCCGAGATGGGATCGGCGGCGACGGCGTCTCGGTAATGTTTTCCGTATCGTGGCTCTCGTGCTGGGGGTTTCGTCACGGAGGCTATTTGTAGGCGGAAGGGCAAGTCAAGAGGCGGCACGGGGGCCCAAACCACAGGCCGGCGCGGCCGGGGGTGGGGCCGCGCCGCCCTAGGGTTTGGCGCCCCCGTGGCCCCTCTTCGTCTCTCCTTCGGACTTCGGAAGCTTCGTGAGAAAATAGGCCTCACGGGCTTTTATTTCGTCCAATTCGAGAATATTTCTTTACTAGGATTTCTGAAACCAAAAA
>NW_025900943.1:0-22906 GCF_022539505.1 Lolium rigidum | reverse complement strand
TTTTATCTTTCTACGCTTGTTGCATTATGCTTCATGAATTTGTTTATTTACAAGATTCCTTTTCATAGGAAGTGGGTTAGGCTTAAATTTGTTTTGAATTTGCTTTTTGATGCTCTCTTTTGCTTCAACTACTATTTCTTGCGAGTGCATCATTAAAACTGCTGAGCCCATCTTAATGGCTATAAAGAAAGCACTTCTTGGGAGATAACCCATGTGTTTATTTTACTACAGTACCTTTATTTTATATTTGAGTCTTGGAAGTTGTTTACTACTGTAGCAACCTCTCCTTATCTTAGTTTTCTGCATTGTTGTGCCAAGTAAAGTCTTTGATAGTAAGGTTCATACTAGATTTGGATTGCTGCGCGATAGCATGATTTCTTTGCTTGTCACGAATTTCGACCTGCCTCTCTGTAGGTAGCTCAGAAAAATATGCCAATTTACGTGCGTGATCCTCAGATATGTACGCAAATTTCATTCAATTTGAGCATTTTCATTTGAGCAAGTCTGGTGCCTCAATAAAATCCATCTTTACGGATTGTTCTGTTTTGACAGATTCGCCTTTTATTTCGCATTGCCTCTTTTGCTATGGTGGATGAATTTCTTTGTTCCATTAATGTCCAGTAGCTTTATGCAATGTCCGAAGTGTTAAGAATGATTGTGTCACCTCTGAACATGTTAATTTTTATTGTACACTAACCCTCTAATGAGTTGTTTCGAGTTTGGTGTGGAGGAAGTTTTCAAGGATCAAGAGAGGAGGATGATACAATATGATCAAGGAGAGTAAAAGCTCTAAGCTTGGGGATGCCCCGGTGGTTCACCCTCGCATATTCTAAGAAGACTCAAGCGTCTAAGCTTGGGGATGCCCAAGGCATCCCCTTCTTCATCGACAACACTATCAGAGTTCCTCCCCTGAAACTATATTTTTATTCCATCACATCTTATGTACTTTGCTTGGAGCGTCGGTTTGTTTTTGTTTTTGTTTTTGTTTGAATAAAATGGATCCTAGCATTCATTGTGTGGAAGAGAGACACGCTCCGTTGTTGCATATGGACAAATATGTCCTTAGGCTTTACTCATAGTATTCATGGCGAAGGTTGAATCTTCTTCGTTAAATTGTTATATGGTTGGAATCGGGAAATGCTACATGTAGTAATTCTAAAATGTCTTGAATAATTTGATACTTGGCAATTGTTATGCTCATGTTTAAGCTCTTGCATCATATACTTTGCACCCATTAATGAAGAAACACCTAGAGCTTGCTAAATTTGGTTTGCATATTTGGTATCTCTAAAGTCTAGATAATTTCTAGTATTGAGTTTGAACGACAAGGAAGACGGTGTAGAGTCTTATAATGATTACAATATGTCTTTTATGTGAGTTTTGCTGCACCGGTTCATCCTTCTGTTTGTTTCAAATAACCTTGCTAGCCTAAAACTTGTATCGAGAGAGAATACTTCTCATGCATCCAAAATCCTTGAGCCAACCACTATGCCATTTGTGTCCACCATACCTACCTACTACATGGTATTTCTCCGCCATTCCAAAGTAAATTGCTTGAGTGCTACCTTTAAAATTTCCATTCTTTACCTTTGCAATATATAGCTCATGGGACAAATAGCTTAAAAACTATTGTGGTATTGAATATGTACTTATGCACTTTATCTCTTATTAAGTTGCTTGTTGTGCGATAACCATGTTTTCTGGGGACGCCATCAACTATTCTTTGTTGAATATCACGTGAGTTGCTATGCATGTCCGTCTTGTCTGAAGTAAGGGAGATCTACCACTTTATGGTTAGAGCATGCATATTGTTAGAGAAGAACATTGGGCCGCTAACTAAAGCCATGAATCATGGTGGAAGTTTCAGTTTTGGACATATATCCTCAATCTCATATGAGAACACTAATTGTTGCTACATGCTTATGCATTAAAGAGGAGTCCATTATCTGTTGTCCATGTTGTCTCGGTATGGATGTCTAAGTTGAGAATAATCAAAAGCGAGAAATCCAAAATGCGAGCTTTCTCCTTAGACATTTGTACGGACGGCATGGAGGTACCCCTTTGTGACACTTGGTTAAAACATGTGTATTGCGATGATCCCGGTAGTCCAAGCTAATTAGGACAAGGTGCGGGCACTATTAGTATACTACGCATGAGGCTTGCAACTTGTAAGATATAATTTAGATGATACATATGCTTTATTACTATCGTTGACAAAATTGTTTCTTGTTTTCAAAATAAAAGCTCTAGCACAAATATAGCAATCGATGCTTTCCTCTTTGAAGGACCTTTCTTTTACTTTTTATGTTGAGTCAGTTCACCTATCTCTCTCCACCTCAAGAAGCAAACACTTGTGTGAACTGTGCATTGATTCCTACATACTTGCATATTGCACTTGTTATATTACTCTATGTTGACAATATCCATGAGATACACATGTTACAAGTTGAAAGCAACCGCTGAAACTTAATCTTCCTTTGTGTTGCTTCAATACCTTTACTTTGATTTATTGCTTTATGAGTTAACTCTTATGCAAGACTTATTGATGCATGTCTTGAAGTACTATTCATGAAAAGTCTTTGCTTTATGATTCATTTGTTTACTCATGTCATTACCGTTGTTTTGATCGCTGCATTCATTACATATGCTTACAATAGTATGATCAAGGTTATGATGGCATGTCACTCCGGAAATTATCTTTGTTATCGTTTACCTGCTCGGGACGAGCGAGAACTAAGCTTAGGGATGCTGATACGTCTCCGACGTATCGATAATTTCTTATGTTCCATGCCACATTATTGATGATATCTACATGTTTTATACACATTATATGTCGTATTTATGCATTTTCCGGCACTAACCTATTAACGAGATGCCGAAGAGCCGGCTTGTTGTTTTACTGCTGTTTTTGGTTTCGAAATCCTACAAAGGAAATATTCTCGGAATTGGACGAAATCAACGCCCAGGGGCCTATTTTGCCACGCAGCTTCCAGAAGACCGAAGAGAAGACGAAGTGGGGCCACGGGGCGCGGCCCAGCCCTTGGCCGCGCGGCCCTGGCGTGTGGGTGAAGGAGATATGCCCTAGAGGCAATAATAAAGTGGTTATTATTTATACCTTTATGTTTATGATAAATGTTTATATATCATGCTATAATTGTATTAACCGAAACATTAGTACATGTGTGATATGTAGACAACAAGAAGTCCCTAGTATGCCTCTTACACTAGCTTGTTGATTAATGGATGATTAGTTTCATAATCATGAACATTTGGATGTTATTAATAACAAGGTTATATCATTATATGAATGATGTAATGGACACACCCATTTAAGCGTAGCATAAGATCTCGTCATTAAGTTATTTGCTATAAGCTTTCGATACATAGTTACCTAGTCCTTATGACCATGAGATCATGTAAATCACTTATACCGGAAAGGTACTTTGATTACACCAAACACTACTGCGTAAATGGGTGGCTATAAAGGTGGGATTAAGTATCTGGAAAGTATGAGTTGAGGCATATGGATTGATAAGGATCAACGTGATCCAAAGGGGGTTTTGGCCCAATCTTTCACGGCGAACCAAAATAACCAGCAGCTAGGTAATTCGATCAATCGAAGATCAATCGCAAAACCCGAAAACTTCAGACGTTGGAACTGATTGGAATCAACTCCCACGCATAGCAACACATCGGACCTTCAAGATGCTGCAAGCAAACACGACGATATGCGCCCCCAAACATTGGGACTTTTCTGGTGTCTCTTTTATGTCGAAAAATAACAAGTCTAGGGATACAAGGCGGCTGCCATAACCCTTTATAGGGTGACTCCAACGTAACTAGGGTGGGACATGCCCCACGCCACAACTAAAGCCCAAATGGCTGAACTAAAAGTGTATTTGGACAGGCCCAAATACCAACTCGCGACAATAAACACGAACAGCAAAATAAAACATGACACGCAGAAATAAAAATAGAACACCTAAGTATTTCTGGTCGCGACTCCATGGCCAAAACGAAGCTTCATTGGCGGTGTCCGAAAGTTGGGTTTCACCTCATCTTTAGGAGGCACTTCGACGTAGAATGATCCAAACTTCACAAGTATATGGAGGTGGTGTAATAGATGGAGTGATAGATATCCTCCCCTCATCATCCCCCCCAACTTTAGAGGAAACCGTCCTCGGTTTCGGCTTAGTGTCTTGGACCTTCATCTTCACAGACAAATGTATCCACTTTGATATCCTTGTCAAGCATAGGGCGCGAGCACATGACGTTTCCCTTTATGCCACAAGGAATAAACATTGGATCTTCCTTCATGAGTGGAACGCTTATCAAATTGCCACGGTCGTCCTAGCAGCACGTGACATGCATCCATAGGCAAAACATCGCGGACCACCGTATCTTCATAATTACCTACGAAAATTTCGAGGCGCACCTTATGTGTAACTTTCAGCTTCCCCTGAATTATACAACCACTCAACACAATGTGGCTGCGGGTGCTTCCATGTAGACAATGAAAGATAGTCCACCAAACGCTTGCTAACAATATTGGTGTAGCTGCCACCATCAATAATCAGCTTGCAAGCGGTGTTCTTGACTGTGCATTGGGTCTGAAATATATTCCAGCGCTGCCCTTGTCCTTCTATGCGATCTGCCATAACACGTTGCACCATCAAGTTAGTGCAATTAGGGGCAACATCATCGGGGTATACATCGAAGTTGTTATGTTCCTCAGAATCCTCACTAGATGGATCAATATTCTCGTCGTCACTAGCAGTAAATATAGCCATCTTGTGTGAGCATCACCCGTTTTGCATTAGGGCAATCACGCCTCATGTGTCCTCGGCCTCCACAAGTAAAACATTGAATATTGGCGGTGGATCGTGTACTAGATGCAGCTTTGGATACTCCGGATTTCAGCGGGTCACTTTGAGAAACATGATTGGAGCGTGTAGAAGGTGCCGGCTGAACACTAGAACCAGCAGCCTCGGTATGGGAACGTCGCCATGAATTTGCAGGGGCTGCAGCTTGGCGACGTTTGATTTGTTGCTCCGCACGCTCAGCTTGGTGCACGAGATCCTGGAGATCATTATAGTAAACCATCTCCACACGATCACGCACCTCAAAATTCAGTCCATTCAAGAAACGAGACATCGTGGCCTCCACATCCTCCCTCGTTCCTCGTACGTATCATCAACAACTCCATCTCTTTGTAATACTCATCCACGTGATTTAGTACCTTGAGTGAGCTGCTGCAATTTATTGTACATGTCTCTCTTGTAATGTTCAGGAACAAAGCGATGTCGCATAAGGTCTTTCATACCTCTCCACGATGTGGGCCGAGTACGCATACGCAGAATTTGATTCCACCAAATCAACACATAACCGGTGAATTCAACTGCAGCGAGTTGGAGTCGCCTCTCCGGTGTAATGGTAGGAAGAAAAAATCTGATCCATACGCATCTCCCACTCCAAATAATCCTCAGGTCCACGGTCACCGGAAAACGGAGGGATGGATAATTTGATACGCCCAAGACCACCATCATCAAGTGGAACACGAGCAGCGTGACCAACACGTTCACGATCGAGCAACTCGTAGACGAAGACCACCAGCTGGACGAGCAGCAAACGGTCGCTGTTGTGGTACATAATGAGCATCATCTTGGAGGTCTCCATCATCGGCGGGTGCCAATAGACGATGATCATGATTATCAGCAGGCGGCGTTGTACCACGTCGCGAAGTGGTGCAGCAGGAGGGGGCCGCACGGGTGCATGGGCGGGAGCATCGCCCAGTGCATCAATCCGGGTAGCTAGCTGTGTAATCTGCGCCGTCAGCGCGGCATGACTCTGAAGAATAAGTTCACATGTGCTATCAAAACCAGCCCGAACATTAGAAGCCAAATCTTCAGCAAAAACAGGCAATACAAGTTCAGCTTTCTTCTCTCCAGCAGCTACTGAATTTTCTCCATCAATAGAATTCACCATCGTGAGCAAACAGCAGGAGAAACGAGCAAGAAATCAATCCCGTGTACTGTAGCTACGATAAAGTATAGGCCAAAAAACGTCCGAAGCACAAACTATACTGTAGAATCCGAACAGAATCGATCTTTACGAGATAGAACCAAGCAACAAGATCACGCCGGGCAGTGGCGACGCCCGGAGGAGCAGGTATCGTCGGCTGTCACAGGAGCGGTAACAAGCTGTCCCGGTGCAGATTTCTAGGACGCTTCAAGGAGTCCGGGCACACGACGTCTTTGATCAAACACGACAGGCCCGACTTGGAAGAAACTTTATAGATCGGAAATAGAATCCTCCACGAACACGACTAGTGCAGGAACCAGATGCCGATCAAAGAAAGAACTAGCGATCTCCACGACTCGGACAGATCGGAAAAAACAACGGCTCAACACCGGTGTCTTGGCTTGGCGCCTCCGGCGAGCAAATTCCTCCGCAGAACAACAAATATATATCGGGAGTAAAATCGCCGTGAGAAACCCGACGAATCCGATACCAAGATGATAAGGATCAACGTGATCCAAAGGGGTTTTGGCCCAATCTTTCACGGCGAACCAAAATAACCAGCAGCTAGGTAATTCGATCAATCGAAGATCAATCGCAAAACCCGAAAACTTCGGACGTTGGAACTGATTGGAATCAACTCCCACGCATAGCAACACATCGGACCTTCAAGATCCGCAAGCAAACACGACGATATGCGCCCCCAAACATTGGGACTTTTACTGGTGTCTCTTTTATGTCGAAAAATAACAAGTCTAGGGATACAAGGCGGCTGCCATAACCCTTTATAGGGTGACTCCAACGTAACTAGGGTGGGACATGCCCCACGCCACAACTAAAGCCCAAATGGCTGAACTAAAAGTGTATTTGGACAGGCCCAAATACCAACTCGCGACAATAAACACGAACTGAAAAATAAAACATGACACGCAGAAATAAAAATAGAACACCTAAGTATTTCCGGTCGCGACTCCATGGCCAAAACGAAGCTTCATTGGCGGTGTCCGAAAGTTGGGTTTCACCTCATCTTTAGGAGGCACTTCGACGCAGAATGATCCAAACTTCACAGTATATGGAGGTGGTGTAATAGATGGAGTGATAGATATCCTCCCCTCATCATGGATCAACAGTGGGATTTGTCCATCCCGATGACGGATAGATATACTCTGGGCCCTCTCGGTGGAATGTCGTCTAATGTCTTGCAAGCATATGAATGAGTTCATAAGAGACCACATACCACGGTACGAGTAAAGAGTACTTGTCGGAGACGAGGTTGAACAAGGTATAGAGTGATACCGAAGATCAAACCTCGGACAAGTAAAATATCGCGTGACAAAGGGAATTGGTATTGTATGTGAATGGTTCATTCGATCACTAAAGTCATCGTTGAATATGTGGGAGCCATTATGGATCTCCAGATCCCGCTATCGGTTATTGGTCGGAGTGAGTACTCAACCATGTCCGCATAGTTCACGAACCGTAGGGTGACACACTTAAAGTTGGATGTTGAAATGGTAGAACTTGAATATGGAATGGAGTTCGATTATTTGTTCGGAGTCCCGGATGAGATCCCGGACATCACGAGGAGTTCGGAATGGTCCGGAGAATAAGATTCATATATAGGAAGTCATATTCCAAGTTTGGAAATGATCCGGTGCATTTATGGCAGGTTCTAGAAGGTTCTAGAAAAGTCCGGAAGAAACACACTATGGAAAGTGGAGTCCCGAAAGGACTCCACAAGCTTGACCAGCCAAACCCTAAAGGAGGAGTCCCAGGTGGGCTCCACCTAGAGGTGGCCGGCCACCCCACCTCAAGGAAAGGTGGGAGTCCCACCTTTAGTGGGACTCCCTCCTTGAGTAGGTTTCCCACATATGGGAGGTTTTAGTGTTGGGGTCTTATTCGAAGACTTGGACTAGAACTCTTGGGGCTTCCACCTATATAATGAGGAGGAGAGGGAGGGGGCAGCCACTCTTTGGCTCAGCCTTGGCCGCACCCCTTAGAGGGCCGGCGCCAAACCCCCCTCTCTCCCCAAACCCTAGCGGTCTCTCTCCTCCACCACATCCCGCACGCTTAAGCGAAGCTCCGCCGGATTTCTCCACCACCACCAACACCACGCCGTCGTCTTCGTCGGATTCAAGAGGAGCTACTACTTCCGCTGCCCGCCGGAACGGGGAGGTGGACGTCGTCTTCATCAACAACCGAACGTGTGACCGAGTACGGAGGTGCTGCCCATTCGTGGCGCCGGAAGCGATCGTGATCAAGATCTTCTACGCGCTTTTGCAAGCGGCAAGTGAACGTCTACCGCAGCAACAAGAGCCTCATCTTGTAGGCTTTGGAATCTCTTCAAGGGTGAGACTCGATATCCCCTCGTTGCTACCGTCTTCTAGATTGCATCTTGGCTTGGATTGCGTGTTCGCGGTAGGAAAATTTTTGTTTTCTATGCAACGTTATCCTACAGTGGTATCAGAGCCGTGTCTATGCATAGATGGTTGCACGAGTAGAACACAATGGTTTTGTGGGCGTTGATGCTCTTGTTGTCTTTAGTTTGAGTACTTTGCATCTTTGTGGCATAGTGGGATGAAGCGGCTCGGGCTAACTTTACATGACCGCGTTCTTGAGACTTGCTCCTCGTTCGACATGCAACTTGTATTGCATAAGAGGCTTTGCGGGTGTCTGTCTCTCCTACTATAGTGAAGATTCAATTTACTCTTCTATTGACAACACTAGTATCACCGTTGTGGTTCATGTTCGTAGGTAGATTAGATCTCACTCGAAAACCCTAAACCACGTAAAATATGCAAACCAAATTAGAGACGTCTAACTTGTTTTTGCGGGGTTTGGTGATGTGATATGGCCATGATGTGATGATGAATATGTATGAGATGATCATTATTGTATTGTGGCAACCGGCGGGAGCCTTATGGTTGTCTTTAAATTTCATGTTGAGTAGTATTTCAAAGTAGTTGTAATAGTTGCTGCATGAGGTGAACAACCATGAAGACGGCGCCATGAACCTTGTCGCTACGCCGACGATGATGGAGATCATGCCCGTTGATGATGGAGATCATGTCCGTGCTTTAGAGATGAAGATCGAAGGCGCAAAGACAAAAGGGCCATATCATATCACATATGAACTGCATGTGATGTTAATCCTTTATGCATCTTATTTTGCTTAGATCGCGACGGTAGCATTATAAGATGATCCCTCACATTAATATCAAGATAATAAAGTGTTCTCCCCTCGTATGCACCGTTGTACAGTTTGTCGTTTCGAAGCATCTCGTGATGATCGGATGTCATAGATTCAACGTTCACATACAACGGGTGTAAGCCATGTTGCACACGCGGAATACTTGGGTTTGCTTGACGAGCCTAGCATGTACAGACATGGCCTCGGGACAACGGAAACCGAAAGGTTGAACACGAGTCATATGGATGATATGATCAACATGTTGATGTTCACCATTGAAGCTACATCATCTCACGTGATGATCGGTTTTTGATGCAGCCCGACCTTCGGTCTTCACCGCATCATGTGCTTCATCGCCAAGACGGCACGCTAAGGTGAATCTTCTCCTTTACGCGTGCCTCGAATCTCCTATTTGGGACGATATACTACTTCATACCCCGTCATATCTTGATGATAGGAACTCGACGACAAGTACGGGGAGAAGGAAGGATGGCACGGAGACCCGAGGACGCAAGGCCGATGTCACGGAAGCTTGGAAGAGAAGGAGGAAGAGGAGGCTGGAAGCTCCGGGCCGGCACTTGCCGCTCCTACACGGTGCCGCAAGCTCGCCGCGGTGGCCGGCATCGCCGCCCTACACGGCCGGCAGCTGCCGCCGGGCCGCACTTGCCAGCCCTCCCCACGCCGGCAGATCGCCGCCGAGGTCGTGACAAGTCCCAAACCTAACCCTAATCCGCCACATGTATGGCTGTGCTTGTATCTTTGTTTCCCCAAACTACCCTCCTTAGTGGTTCCCTATAAATAGACCTCCACCCCCACCTTCATGAGGGAGAGATGATGTTTAGATGAATTGGCTTATGCCTCTATTATCCCTTTGTGGATTTGGGTAACCCCCACCTTAGGTTAATTCCTATTGTACCACCCGGGCTCCTTATCGAATCCTATTGTATCTCTTTGGTGACTTCTACCAATCTTGATCTTTTGCTTGCACTTCTACCTATTTGGTCTTTTGCTTGCACTTCTATTGAGTTTGGTCTTTTCACCCTTCTAGATTCATAGGATCTTCGATTTGTCGATCTTTTGCGGGACTTCTACCGAAAGGTCTTTTCCTTGCAACTTCTATCGAGTTGGTGGTTCGGGCCAACGAGGACAAACCGATTGTGTGTGTGCGTGTGTTTGTATCGAGTTCTTCGCGTTCATCCACTTCCCGCGAATCCCTCCGCAATCACACTCACCCGGGTCAAACCGTGAAGATTGGGCACACCCTCGGGCTTAGCCCGCATCATATGGTATCTGAGCAAAGGTTGCCACGGATTTGACCCTCCGATTCCACCAATTTCGCCCAAAAATTTCCCAAAAATTTTTCCCCAAAAAATAGCTCGAATTTGGATCTCTGGATTTGTTGAGTTTTTTGTGGTTTTGGTCCACAGATCTGTTGTCTCTAGTGCTGATCTACATCTCCTCCAAATTTCACCGTCAAATTCCTTGTATTTCGTCCAGAATCGACGATTTTCTGCTCAATTTTCCGCCCCGTGTTCGTCCAGTTCGTCCTGTTCGTGCTCCACCGGCAGTGCCGGCCAGACCACACCGGCACTGCCGGCCGACCGGCACTGCCGGCCACTGCTGCGCGGCACTGCCGCCGCGCATCCGCCTCGGCCTCCGCTCGCCCAAGATCGCCCCACTTCCGCGCCTTCCGCTCCTGGCCCAGCACGCGCTCGCCAAGCCCGCTGCTCTACCGCGCGCCCCCAAGCCCAAGCCACCAGCCGCCGCGTTCCGCTCCACCAGCAGCAGCACCTCACCACGCGCACAGCGCCCGCCCAGGCCAAGCTCAAGCCGCAGCGCGCCTCCGCCCAAGCAAGCCACCTGCCGCTCCACTTCCTCACCCGCCGGCCCAACCAGCAGCATCCATCGTAACGCAGCACCAACCAGCTAGTCACGCCCCAGCAGTTCTTCAATCGCGCAAGAAATCCAGAGTACAGGCCGGCACTGCCGCCTACATACGCCCGGCACTGCCGTGCTGTCCACCCCGGCACTGCCGGCCATCCCACAGCGGCAGTGCCGCTCCTGTATTGTTCCCGCAGAATTTGACTTAATTTTCGTCTAACTTTGGTCCATCTTTTTGCCCCAAATTTTGACAACTTTCCGGCGCCCGTTTGACTCCAAACTTTAACAACATCCTCCAACGACTCCACATAGTCTACGTCTAATTTTTGACGATTTTTGGAGCATAACTTTTGACCGCTCGTTTTGACCCAACTTTTCGGGCATTGACATAATTTGCTCGGTTTCCGATTTGGAGTGCATCGGTTGTCTATTCCGCTTCCGCGCCTACATCAACACCGCGACGACACCGTTGGCACCCCGGATTCCGGCGCAACTTCGCCATCATCATCGACACCACCACTTCGCCATCGCAAGTTCGTGTGTTTGACACCGCCTAACGTCAATAGGTATAACTTGCCTCACCCTTGTAGCCCCGTTTCTTTCTTTGTGTACCTATCCCATTGAGAGTGGCTTTTCGAGTGTTGCGAAGCATTGCACAAGTGTCACGACCGTGAGAGGGTGTGTGTGCGTTG
This sequence comes from Lolium rigidum, assembly GCF_022539505.1. Lineage (NCBI taxonomy): Eukaryota > Viridiplantae > Streptophyta > Magnoliopsida > Poales > Poaceae > Lolium > Lolium rigidum. Next base: position 11,125 of record NW_025900943.1, on the reverse strand, counting down.
TGTTGAGCAAAGCTCGAAGCAAGCTCGGTGAGAAAGATACACAAAAGAAGAAAGAGTGTGACATATATATAGAGAAAAAGAAAGCTTCTAAGCATAGAAAAAAAAAAGTGAAAAAAAAAAAAGAGAAAAAGGAAAAGGAAATACAAAAAGAATGTGTGTCCACCGATACAAAGGAGTGCAAAGCTCGTGAGCACTAAGAGAGAAAAGAGAAGAGTGGCATTTGTGCAAATCTAGTTGCTTCTCTCATATGCAACCAAGCTACGGTCTCTCTTGTGTTGGCGCGACACCGAGCTAATAGTCTTCGTTAGGACCATCTTTGTTACTTGCTCACTTCCTTGGTCGCGCTAACCCCATTGTTCTTCCTTGTGTGTGTTTCCGTGTTTCCTTGACATAGATCATCACTTTTGACATTTGACTTTGGATCTTACCCACATTTGACAATAGACATTTTCCTTGGTTCTTTTCGTTTGCTATCCACTTCCTCACCTACCACCATATAGAGTTCTTAGCCTTTTGCGTGTGCTTTGAGTGTGTGTGTGAGTACATATCGGTTATTCTCTAACTTGAACCATTTTCTCGATTTTGGTTTGCTAGCTTTGACCTTTTTGGTAGTTCTCCTTCCACCATATATACACCAATCCTAGAGACTAACATGTATAGTGCGGATGAGCCTACGGAGGACGACATGGAGTACTATGAGGGTGATAGCTCCGCAAGCGCCGAAGATATGGAGGACCATGTGGAGCTCGACACCGACAATGGCTCCGCATGCATTGGCGACATGACCGACATCGAGCATCACTACACCGACCATGACTCGCCAAGCATGGACAACATGATGGAGCACCACTCCGAGCTCGACCACAACATCGACGACATGGTGGAGCACCACCTCGACCACGACTACGACTACGACGACATGGTGGAGCCCTACCTCGACTACGACTACGACACCACGATCGAGCACCGCACCGAGCACTACCTCGAGCACGACATCGACACGATGGGGGAACCGAGCTTCGACACCACTTTGCACAAGACCGGTGCCTACAAGTTCCCCATCTTGGCCAATGGAACTACTTATGACGGTTGCGGACCTTCAAGACGGCGCCATCACGAGAGTGCTTACACACATGATCATCTACATCGAGCTCGTCCTTTGGAACAACAAGAGCGTCCCCGCCATGATCGCCATCGACAATCTCCTCCGAGCTCAAGAAGGCGCCAAAAGCAAAGTGCCAAGCCACATGAACCATCATCTAGGCATGCCGAGGATCGTCATCAACACATGTCGCCTCATGATCGTCGTCGACCATCACCACCCCATGACCACCATCGACATGCATCACCACATGACCGTCGCCGACACAAGTCACCTCATGTTCGCCATCGACCAACACCTCCCAAGGATCTTCGACGACACCCCCCAAGACATGATGATGATGCAAGAAGACGAGATCCTCGACATGAAGCGGCCAAGGCTACAAAGAACAACAACACCAACCATATGGTGTCCACAAAGCCTAACGCCACCACCAAAATGGCATCTCCAAAACCGCCTACACATGAGAAGATCTCCAATGGTGCAAGACAAGGCGCTACACCAACAAGCAAGATGGTGCCAAGTAAAAAGAAAGAGGAACCACATATCATGGTGCTTCCCCTTCCTACCGCCACCACCATAATGGCGCCTACAAGAAGCTCAAGCCCCAAGATGAAGACCATGGAGTCTACACTTCAAGATGAAGGACGGTCTACACAACTTTATGCCAACATGACAATGATTTGTCCACCAAGACCACGTAGCTCCCAATGCTATCGTTGCACACAAGACGGTCATCATCTTTGGGAATGCCCAAATCTCCATTGTGATGTGTGCACATCCAACAAGCACATGACGTGGGAGTGCAACACACCTCAAGCCCACAAACTCTACTTCGCCCAATTGGATGCCCAATTCGCCAACAAGACACTTCAAGATACCATTGTCTTCAAAGAATGGTGCAAGGAAATGGACAAGATGAGGGCTATGAAGACCACACTTCAAGATGGAGCACGAGAAGGCCAAGTCAAGAGTGACGTTGATTCGAGCCTAGCTCTCAACAACACCATAGCGCCATCAAATGGTGTCAACATGGAGGCGAATGGAGTTGAGAATGGTGAGCATGGGATGATCCCTTCACCAAGGGAGGCGCATGGAGATGAGAAAATCAAGCCTACTCCTATATGCTTGAATGATGAGATGGTACCAATCCCATGTGAGCATGAGAGCCACTTAGCCCACTTGAGTGAGAGTGATAGTGAGTTGAGTGACTCCCACCCCATATGTGAGTTTGAGTGCTTCCATTTGGAGGACATGAGTGATACACCGAGTGAGTGGAGAGAGGTAGTTGATAGGTCCATGGAGGCCATTTCACTTTCTAACAACTTAACCTCTACCTCTAGTGTGTTTTCTCATGTTGCAATAGGTTCCATGGAGGACGAGTTCCCGATCATGGAGAAGATGTACATGGTGCATGAAGATGATGATATCACACCATGCTTACAAGAAGTCAACGACGTCGACCACATGGATCCTACTACTTCCACGACACCTACCTCAAATGAGTCGGACTACAAAGGTAACAATATAGGTGTTGATGATGCCATGATCCCACTAGTGGACATGATGACTTGTGAGCGCATGCATGATGATGATGATGATACAAGTGCTATGTCATATGCTTCATTCATTCCTCCATGTGATGCTTTGCTTGATAACATTGTTGATCATGTTGATATGCTTACTTGTGACAATATGGTCATGCCATGCTATGAGAGTTTAACTTTCTCTCCTATTGCTTGCAATATGTTGAACAATTGCTCTTTCCCATGTATTGCTTGCAATGATGATGCTAATGCTTGTGTTGTGACAACCTTGCCGAACAATTGCTCTTTCCCTAGGTTTGTCGACAACAATGCTAAAATGTTAAACATGTTTTGTGAAAAATGCTTGCAATACTCTCCCATTAGTGCAACCAAAATGTTGAATACTTTCTCTTTCCAATGCTTGGTTTGCAATGATGTTAATATGCTTGTAAATGAGATTGCCCCCATAGCTCTCTCAAATTTTGGAGACTTTGCATATATTCATGTTGAGCATGTTCCCATGTTTGCTCCGCATATTCACCACATCTACTATGATATATTGTTTAATGCTAATGGTGATGTGCAAAAGAGATGGACCATCATGATGGATGATGTGTTCATATACCATGCACACACATTCTTTGCTTTGCCTATTGTGTGTGTAGGTACAAGAATGCCAATGTCAACCTCGATTGAGCACGAGTTGACAAAGAGAGCTCTTGAGAGCATAATACAAGTGAGTTCAAGATCGAACCCGGCTCTAATACCTTTCCCATGCTTTGCATTGAACATGTCGAACAATTTCTCTTTCTTGTGGTTCTTTTGCAAGCATGATGATGTGATTCTTACCGTTGGTGTTGCCTCAAACAAGTTGACCAATTGCTCTTTCATTTGGTTTGTTGGCACGCACGGTTGTGCAAATGTTTCCTTGATGAACTTTTTGGATGATATGTTGTGTGTTGCACCAAATATGAGGACCAATTTCTCTTTCCAATGGTTTGTGTGCACACATGTTGTTGATATTTTGGACACTTCCACTTATGCATTTTGGCCAAATTCTCCACTTGTTGCTTCAAGGATGTTGAACAATTTCTCTTTCCGATGCCTTGAGTGCAATAATGCACATGAGTTTCTACATGAGATGGACACCATGGTCGTCTCACAATTTGGAGTTTTTGTGTTCCCACATTTGGAAGATGTTCATATGGAGTTCTTACACATTGACCTTGCACATGCATTATTCTCGATAAATTTGTGTTGTGCTAATGGTGTTGTGAACATGAATGGACATGTCGTTGATGATATGCTCCTCTATCACACACACATATACTTTGCTTGGTCTTTGTTGTGTGAAGGTACATGTGACTTGCGGATGAGCGTCAATGAGTGGTTCCGCCCACATACTTCGACGACCCAAGATCTTTGGCTATGCTTTGAGTGTTGTTTGGCTTTTCTTGTGCTATTGATAGGGCCCTTGACAAGTGAAGCGACATTCAAGCGTTGGTGTCATCTACCTCCTCTACACATTCATGAAGATTTATCGTCGAGGACGACTCTTTTTCAAGTGGGGGGAGATGATGCAGCCCGACCTTCGGTCTTCACCGCATCATGTGCTTCATCGCCAAGACGGCACGCTAAGGTGAATCTTCTCCTTTACGCGTGCCTCGAATCTCCTATTTGGGACGATATACTACTTCATACCCCGTCATATCTTGATGATAGGAACTCGACGACAAGTACGGGGAGAAGGAAGGATGGCACGGAGACCCGAGGACGCAAGGCCGATGTCACGGAAGCTTGGAAGAGAAGGAGGAAGAGGAGCTGGAAGCTCCAGGGCCGGCACTGCCGCCCTACACAGGCCGGCACTGCCGCCAGGGCCGGCACTGCCGCCCTACACAGGCCGGCACTGCCGCCGGGGCCGGCACTGCCGCCCTCCCCACGCCGGCACTGCCGCCGAGGTCGTGACAAGTCCCAAACCTAACCCTAATCTGCCACATGTATGGCTGTGCTTGTATCTTTGTTTCCCCAAACTACCCCTCCTTAGTGGTTCCCTATAAATAGACCTCCACCCCCACCTTCATGAGGGAGAGATGATGTTTAGATGAATTGGCTTATGCCTCTATTATCCCTTTGTGGATTTGGGTAACCCCCACCTTAGGTTAATTCCTATTGTACCACCCGGGCTCCTTATCGAATCCTATTGTATCTCTTTGGTGACTTCTACCAATCTTGATCTTTTGCTTGCACTTCTACCTATTTGGTCTTTTGCTTGCACTTCTATTGAGTTTGGTCTTTTCACCCTTCTAGATTCATAGGATCTTCGATTTGTCGATCTTTTTGCGGGACTTCTACCGAAAGGTCTTTTCCTTGCAACTTCTATCGAGTTGGTGGTTCGGGCCAACGAGGACAAACCGATTGTGTGTGTGCGTGTGTTTGTATCGAGTTCTTCGCGTTCATCCACTTCCCCGCGAATCCCCTCCGCAATCACACTCACCCGGGTCAAACCGTGAAGATTGGGCACACCCTCGGGCTTAGCCCGCATCAGTTTTGGTGTAGTAGATTTGGATCGTGTACCACTTAACAACTATGAGGGATGTTGTATTAAGTGGGAGTTCATTAGTAATTAGATTAAAACATGAACTAATTATCATAAACATAGTCTGAGTAGTATTTTGAATTAATTTTGTAGTATTGGCATCCGTTTACTACTATGCGCTAGTCTTATAATTGAGATAGAAATACTGTTAATATCTGACTAGAAACTTTACGGATTGGTACCGTATTGTTAATGAATCAAGAAATGATTAAGTCCTATTGAAAACTTTTAGTAAAACTCACTTTGTTGATTCAGAGAGCTATGGTTTCAATTAGTACCTAAAGTTATCTTGTCTCCGTGAAACATGAAGTTCAAATCTGTTTGAAAAGTAAGGAGCTGAAAATTTAGTTTTCAGAAATAATCAAGGTACGAGATATATGTGATATCTAAGACCTTATTGCAAGATGATAGAATATAAATTTGGTGAGACTACATAAACTCATAAGTTTTATGGGAATGTACGAAGGTTGAAGACGCAAGGCGTCCCAATCCTCCAACTATTGGGGCACTAACGATATTCGCATATCCATGAAGTGATTGTCCTTAGTATGCACCGTTGCTAAGACTCGTCGTTTCGAAGCATCACGTGATGATCGGGTGTTATAGATTCTACGTGTGCTTCCAACGGGTGCAAGCCGATTTGCATATGCGAATACTAAGGTTTAAACTTTATGAGCCTAGCATGTACGGACATGGTCTCGTAAAGTTATCATGAATTGATGGATAAAATTATGAGTGAAATTGTTCATCGTATTACAAATTTACTAATAGTGAAATCTGAAACACTTGTCATATGATGATCAACTTCAAAGTAAAAACCTCAAGGTTATTGGTATTTGACCAACAAACCTAGAAGTTATTGATGTTGAAATGTTTTTCTGAATAATGAGGAAAGCTAAAAGAGAAACTGCAAAAGATATTTTGGCAAAAGAAAAGAAAAGACTAGAAAGTCTAGCTCAGGTGTATATAAATGATATACATGTTATGGTTGTATTCCTAGTTAAGTCACACAATGAAATTCTTGGGTATTAGTACCATATTGGTTGGTATGAAGTGTCATACAAAACAACGCAATACAAGAATACAATGGCCTAAGTGATCGACAAGGAATATGATAGGCATTCTATCTAGCCCTTAGAATTTATAATAAAGAACTTAATAATTGTTATTTTGCTCGGTCAAATGAAAACAATGAGTTGTTCAAATTATGACATTACTCCATGTACGATGGATAAGTTATTATAAATCTTAATGGTGAAACACACATACATAACACTGACGCTAAAAATGCCATAAGGCAAATGATTTGAATTCCACTTATTTGTGGAACCTCAATTTAGGTCATGTTAGAAAGGATCGCATGAAGGAACTCCATGCAAATGGATTTTTGGAGTCATTCAATTTGTTGAATCGTTTGACACTTGCAAAATCTTTTCTAAAAGGTAATGACTGAAATACCGTTCATAGGCCAAAGAGTTGAACGGGCAACTAACTTAGTGAAAACATACATAATGATATATGTGGTTCACTGGGCATAGTTGTGTGCGGAAGATTCTTCTACTTCATGAAAACTTTCAAACAATGAATTGAGTATATGTGTGGATATATTCAATAAGGAAAAGTTTGAAACATTTGAATAGGATTCAAATAAATTTCAACATGAAGTGGAAATCATCGTAATAGAAAAATCAAATATCTATGATTGGATCATGGTGGAAATATTTGAATTACGAGTTTTAGCGAACATCTAAGAGAGTTATGAAATTGTTCTACAACTCACATTTCTTGGAGTATCATAATGATGATATAGTATCCGAGATATGTATCCAAACCTTGTTGGATTAATGATGAGATAAAATATTATGACGCCATTATATTTTTGTGGATTATGCTTTAGTGACTACCGCTTTTACACTAAATAGAGCATCATCATGATCCGTTGAAATGACACCATACAAGTTATGGTATGGGTATAAACCCTAATAGTCTTTTCTTTAAATTTTGGTCTAAGAGTTTACAACCAAAATCGGATGAATGTCTTTGTTGGTTATCCCGTAGATTTAATTGGGAATTCTTCCCACGAGACAAAGACAAAAGTGTTTGTCAATGTTTCTTATTTCCGAGAAATTGTTTCGAGTGAAGTATTTGAGTGGGAGGACAATATAATTTGATAAGGTTTATGAACCCGAGCATAATGATCGAGTAGCGCAGACATCGGAATTGGTTTCGGAAGCGGCCACGACGATCATGGCTCTCATGACTACAAAGTGTTTTTAGCCATGGAGATCGAAGTACATATTGAACCTTGTAGGTATGGTTTACTTTGTGATCAAATAAATGATTTGTGGACAAAGGATTGATTTTGAACAATGATAAACCAACTACAAACAAAGAAGTTATGATGGGCCACGACTCAGTTAAAATGGCTATACGCCATGAAATCCAAGATAGATGAATACTTTTTGAAAGTAAATGGATCTATAAAATTGATGGACTTGGATGAAATATCTTTGAAAAAGCTTGACTTGTCGAAAAGTTGTTTACGACAAAGTTCAAAGAGTTGACTACGACAAGATTAGATCTTCCGTAGCAATGCTTATAGTCTATATGGATTATTCTAGTAATCACTACATATTTCTTTAATGGGATATGTTAGAATGATGGCAAAATACATTACTTATCAGAAGTGTGTATTAAAGGTGTATACAAGATACAACCAAGAGTTTTGCTGATCTGTGGAATACTAGATAGGTATACGAACTTCAATTGGATGAAGTAAGTATCGCGGAGTTGAATCTTCACCAGATGAAATAATCAAAGAGTTTTTGATTTCATCAGAGACGATGAAGAGGCTTGCATTTGCAAGAGATTAAGTGGGAGCGCTGAGACATATTTATAATACTTATGTAGATGACATATAGTTGGTTATAAATGATGTAATTATATACTTGATTAAAAGGTTTCATTGAGAATTAACTTCAATGAAAGGATATGGACTGAAACAAATTTAGTGTCAAGATCTATGAAGATAGATTGAAACATATAAATAAGTTTAAGTCAAAGTACATATGATGGATATTGAAGTAGTTCAATATAGAAATATTAAGAAAATGTTCTTGTCATGTGAAGGTTTAACAAGACTTGAGTGTATCTAACACTCAATGAGTAAAAACACATGAGTGATTATAGATCACGAATAATATGTACACAATCAGATATCATGTGCTATAAAGTGTTATGAGCATATACCAGAATGATTCATATGATGATCATTGAACGACAGTAAGAATATCCTTGAGTACTTTAGAAGAACTAAGGATATATATATATATATATTTGTATGAAGAAATGACAAACAAATCGATGTAAGGTGTTACACCGATATTGGTTTTGTCACATATAAAATATAATTTCAATCTCAAATTAGAAGAGTTCTAAATATTGTGACGGATTCTATAAAAAGAAGGCAGAGTATATCATTATTTTGACAATGACAAAGGATGTTAAGTCAAGAGGTTCTTTGAGAACTTGGTGTAGTTCCGACAGAGTCAGAACTTTGAAGCTATATTGTATGTGACAATATTAGTGACATATTTCAGACAGCGGAATTAAGGTTCCACCAGAAGATCAAACATATTTAATGCCAACTCATTTGGAAATGAGTGATGCGTTGAGACGCAAATGAATTACAAAATACATAAGTTTCCGAGCGTGTCGGATCCGATGACTAAAAACCTCTCCCATGAGCAATACATGATAAAGCACCGGAAGGCCAAGGTGTTATATCTTTACAAATGTAAACTAGATTATTGACTCTAGTGCAAGTGGGAGACTGAAGGAGATATGCCCTAGAGGCAATAATAAAGTGGTTATTATTTATATCTTTATGTTTATGATAAATGTTTATATATCATGCTATAATTGTATTAACCGAAACATTAGTACATGTGTGATATGTAGACAACAAGAAGTCCCTAGTATGCCTCTTACACTAGCTTGTTGATTAATGGATGATTAGTTTCATAATCATGAACATTTGGATGTTATTAATAACAAGGTTATATCATTATATGAATGATGTAATGGACACACCCATTTAAGCGTAGCATAAGATCTCGTCATTAAGTTATTTGCTATAAGCTTTCGATACATAGTTACCTAGTCCTTATGACCATGAGATCATGTAAATCACTTATACCGGAAAGGTACTTTGATTACACCAAACACCACTGCGTAAATGGGTGGCTATAAAGGTGGGATTAAGTATCCGGAAAGTATGAGTTGAGGCATATGGATCAACAATGGGATTTGTCCATCCCGATGACGGATAGATATACTCGGGCCCTCTCGGTGGAATGTCGTCTAATGTCTTGCAAGCATATGAATGAGTTCATAAGAGACCACATACCACGGTACGAGTAAAGAGTACTTGTCGGGAGACGAGGTTGAACAAGGTATAGAGTGATACCGAAGATCAAACCTCGGACAAGTAAAATATCGCGTGACAAAGGGAATTGGTATTGTATGTGAATGGTTCATTCGATCACTAAAGTCATCGTTGAATATGTGGGAGCCATTATGGATCTCCGGATCCCGCTATTGGTTATTGGTCGGAGTGAGTACTCAACCATGTCCGCATAGTTCACGAACCGTAGGGTGACACACTTAAAGTTGGATGTTGAAATGGTAGAACTTGAATATGGAATGGAGTTCGAATATTTGTTCGGAGTCCCGGATGAGATCCCGGACATCACGAGGAGTTCCGGAATGGTCCGGAGAATAAGATTCATATATAGGAAGTCATATTCCAAGTTTGGAAATGATCCGGTGCATTTATGGCAGGTTCTAGAAGGTTCTAGAAAAGTCCGGAAGAAACACACTATGGAAAGTGGAGTCCCGAAAGGACTCCACAAGCTTGACCAGCCAAACCCTAAAGGAGGAGTCCCAGGTGGGCTCCACCTAGAGGTGGCCGGCCACCCCACCTCAAGGAAAGGTGGGAGTCCCACCTTGAGTGGGACTCCCTCCTTGAGTAGGTTTCCCACATATGGGAGGTTTTAGTGTTGGGGTCTTATTCGAAGACTTGGACTAGAACTCTTGGGGCTTCCACCTATATAATGAGGAGGAGAGGGAGGGGGGCAGCCACTCTTTGGCTCAGCCTTGGCCGCACCCCTTAGAGGCCCGGCGCCAAACCCCCCTCTCTCCCCAAACCCTAGCGGTCTCTCTCCTCCACCACATCCCGCACGCTTAAGCGAAGCTCCGCCGGATTTCTCCACCACCACCGACACCACGCCGTCGTGCTGTCGGATTCAAGAGGAGCTACTACTTCCGCTGCCCGCTGGAACGGGGAGGTGGACGTCGTCTTCATCAACAACCGAACGTGTGACCGAGTACGGAGGTGCTGCCCGTTCGTGGCGCCCGAAGCGATCGTGATCAAGATCTTCTACGCGCTTTTGCAAGCGGCAAGTGAACGTCTACCGCAGCAACAAGAGCCTCATCTTGTAGGCTTTGGAATCTCTTCAAGGGTGAGACTCGATATCCCCTCGTTGCTACCGTCTTCTAGATTGCATCTTGGCTTGGATTGCGTGTTCGCGGTAGGAAAATTTTTGTTTTCTATGCAACGTTATCCTACAGTGGGGCCCTCGTGTGGCCCCCCGCGTTGCCCTTCCGCCTACTTAAAGCCTTCGTCGCGAAACCCCCAGTACCGAGAGCCACGATACGGAAAACCTTACTGAGACGCCGCCGCCGCCAATCCCATCTCGGGGACTTCGGAGATCGCCTCCGGCACCCCCGCCGAGAGGGGAATCATCTCCCGGAGGACTCTTCACCGCCATGGTCGCCTCCGGAGTGATGAGTGAGTAGTTCACTCTCGGACTATGGGTCCATAGCAAGAGCTAGATGGTT
>NW_025900942.1:0-35276 GCF_022539505.1 Lolium rigidum | reverse complement strand
CCTTCTTCGTAAGGAGATACCAGCCCACAAGTGAAAAATATTTTCCCAAGACTGGTAACTCTAACTAAGACATAGGTAGGCTACCTAGCTTATAGTTGAGACTATTATCTACCCTCAGCTTTTCTGCCTCAATGACACCTATCGCCACGGCTTCACTCTTGGTGAAGTTAATCTTGAGCCTCGACATGTTTTCAAAACATAGAAGGAGTAGCTTGAGATTTTCGATTCCCATCATCGATGGATCAATCAAGATCATGGTGTCATATGCATATTGCAGATGAGTAACACCCCCTGGTATCAAGTGTGACACCACCCCTTGGATGTGGCTAGCCTCATTGGCCCTAGCCAGAATAGTCGCAGCTGCTCAAACATAAAGTCCAAAAAGGATGGGCTATAGCGGCACCCCGTGCATTTTCAAAATACGGGCCAATATGACTGTTGATGTTAATATTTGTTTGCCCCCATGAAACAAGATGCACCAAACAGTGGACAATGCCTGCTGATAAGCCCTTCCTCATCACAACCTCAAGTAGGAACTCCCAATTTACTTTGTCGTAAGCCTTTCTCATACAACGGTTTGGAAGCCAAGCTTGAGAAGCAAGGTATTCAATTTCTTAACTTGTATTTCATGAGCGATCTCATGCAGCGCCAACACTCCCTCGTGTAGGCACCATCCCTTGATGAAAGCTGTCTAACTACGGTTTACCGTCCTATGGGCAATTGGGGTTAGCCTCATAGCATAAGCCTTTGCTATAGACTTACAATTACATTAATAAGGACAATCAGCCTAAACTACTTAACGTGTCAGCCCCTTTGACCTTGGGGATAAGTTCAATAATGCCACAGTTCAAACGTGCGATGTCAACCCTCTCTAGGCAAAGTCGTTAAGAATCGATGGAATGGGGCCTTTAAGATTTCGCAAAATTTCTTAAAGAATGCCACTGGCAGGCCATCTGGGCCCGGGGCGGAGTCTGGTTTCATGCTTGCGAGTACCTCATGCAATTTCTTCGGGGTGAAGGTTAACTCCATCTCTCGGTTCTCCTCCACCGAAACCCTCTTCTCATCCAGCCAAAGGTTGGGTGCCAGCAAAAAAACCATATCTTCCCCACTGCGCCCATGAGCCCTTGGCAGAACTTGTAAATATGATATACCAACCCATGTTGTTCCGAGCTTTCCCCAGTGTCCATTAACAGCCACGGAATCATGCATTTCCGTCGTCTTCCATTGGCAAAAGCATGAAAGTAGGCAGTGCTTGCATCCCCTTTGAGTGTCCACTGAATCCTACTACGTTGTTTCCAGTAGTCCTTGTCATGCTATCAAGGTGGATGATTGTCTAGGTGGTATCGAAGCGTCCATCCCTCCTTGTCCAGACCGGCGGAGTCCGCAATACCGTTCATGTTCGCCACCTGTTTGAGTAGGTCCTCCCTAAAGGCACGCTTATCCTTTCCCAAGTTTGCTCCCCGACCCTTAAGGAACTGTCTCAGAGCTCTAAAAATGCATTGCCAGAGGTCGATGTTGCACCTGTGTGGCCCCAAGACATCTACAACCCGCAGAATCTTCTCACGTACTAGCTCCCCAAAGCCTGGTACCTTGAACCACCATGTTTGGAAAAATAATCTGAAGATCTCTTCATCCCTTTCTCACCATTATCCAAGATGAGCGGACATTGGTGTTTCCCAATGTGACAACGTGCACAATGGGAAGTGAGTTTCCCAAGAACGCGAAAAAAAAAATCTGATCCAACACCAAACGGATAGAAGAGGCTTGGTTGTTGGTCCAAGTGAAGCGAGCTCCTGCTCGACTATTTCCCTAAGCGACAAGCCCGCAAGGGCGTCATTGAATCGGCACACCCTAGGCCAATTGACATTGTCGTTGCTTTGTCCTCCGCTCGTAAAACAAGGTTAAAGTTACCCCCTACCACAGTCGGAAGTCAGTAGGCAGCAACTTCCCCCTCAAGTTCCCCTAAGAACTTCATGGTTCTAGCATGGTCCGCCGGACCGTACACCATCATGAACCTCCACATCAAGATTGAATTGGTGTTGCGTTGCAGACTTGCAGTACATCGGCACTAATAAAGAAGGAGGCCTTCCTCCACTACGGGAGAATTTCAGTACGCCGACGGCCAGGCGATGTGCCGACGGCCAAATGTCGGGGCCGTCGGCACAGTAGCCTCCGGAGCGCGGCGACGAGGATGACCGTCGGCGTTAAATTGGCCCGTCGGTACGAGTCGGAGGTGCCGAGCCGGTCACCGGTCGGCACGGCTCGGCCGTCGGCACGAGACTCGATCCGGCCGTCGGCACAACTTTTTTTTTCTTTTTTTTCCACTACGAAGCCGTGGCCGACGGTTAAACCGTCGGCATAGCTCTTTCCTATTTCTCAACGGCAGTCTTCAAAAAAGCATAACTAAATCATTCTAACTGAGAAAAATAAGTATAATATATCAAATTTTGCGAGAAAAACAAGATCTATCATAGAAAAATATCAAAAATGGAATATTTCAAATACCTAAATAAATTTTCTTATAAATGAGCTATAATGTTCGAGGTTTCATGGCTTTCACACACGTCAAAAATGAAAAAATGGTCGCTCGTGGGTCGGATTAGAAATCCGCGTCCAGGGTATTGCTTACCATCCCAGGGCCCACACACGTGAAAAATATGACCTCGTTTCGGAAAATTATGCCATGTCGAGGCCGTTTCCCACCTCATTTCCCCTGAAATCCATAGAACTCCGGACGTGATAGCTCTTTTCGTGAAGGGTTTTCCAAAATAATTGCCACATCCCAGTTTTGACAAACGGAATAGTTACTATGACATATAAAATGACGCCACGCGGCTCCGTGAGATTTTTTGACTTCGTTCAAATTGCCATCTGGCCAAAACAGCCCCTCAGGACATGCGGTATCGCCGTACCGGGCGTGCGGGTGCACCCATTCGCGAAAAAACTAAACGGACAAAAAATAGCACATATAATGATGCGTCGTAGAACTAAAAACATTTTTTCCGGATTTTCTGGAGCGACGGATAGTTGAGCCCTAGTTCAAATCCGGTCGGTTTCAGCGGATTCGGCGGGACACCGCCGAAAGCCGCATGAGTTCCCAAAAGCTAATGCGTGCACATGTCATGTGATAGGTGGTGCGTAGGTGGTCTACTATCATCGCACGGAGGTTTCATGTCATACTAAAATGTGCCCCATGTAGTCTGCTTCACAAATAAAAACCGTTTGGCCACGCTAAAAATGAAAAGATGGTCGCCCGTGGGTCGGATTAGAAATCCGCACCCGGGTCTCGCTTTCCATCCTAGGGCCCACACACGTGCCAAATATGACCTTGTTTCGGGAAACTATGCCATGCCGAGGCCGTTTCCCACCTCATTTCCCCTGAAATCCATAGAACTCCGGATGTGATAGCTCTTTTCGTGAAGGGTTTTCCAAAATAATTGCCACATCCCAGTTTTGACAAACGGAATAGTTACTATGACATATAAAATGACGCCACGCGGCTCCGTGAGATTTTTTGACTTCGTTCAAATTGCCATCTGGCCAAAACAGCCTCCCAGCACATGCGGTATCGCCGTACCGGGCGTGCAGGTGCACCCATTCGCGAAAAAACTAAATGGACAAAAAATAGCACATATAATGATGCGTCGTAGAACTAAAAACATTTTTTCCGGAATTTCTGGAGCGACGGATAGTTAAGCCCTAGTTCAAATCCGGTCAGTTTCCAGCGGATTCGGCGGGACACCGCCGGAAACCGCATGGGTTCCCAAAAAGCTAATGCGTGCACATGTCATGTGATAGGTGGTGCGTAGGTGGTCTACTATGATCGCACGGAGGTTTCACGTCATATTAAAATGTGCCCCATGTAGCTGCATCACAAATAAAAACCGTTTGGGCACGCTAAAAAATGAAACGATGGTCGCCGGTGTGTCGGATTAGAAATCCGTACCCGGGGTCTTGCTTCCCATCCTAGGGCCCACACACGTGCCAAATATGACCTCGTTTCGGTAAACTATGCCATGCCGAGGCCGTTTCCCACCTCATTTCCCCTGAAATCCATAGAACTCCGGACGTGATAGCCCTTTTCGTGAAGGGTTTTTCAAAATAACCATGACATATGAAATGACGCCACGCGGCTCCGTGGGATTTTCAAATTACCATCTGGCCAAAACAGGGACCGCGGGACATGCGGTATCGCCGTACCGGGCGTGCGGGTGCACCCATTCGCGAACAAACTAAACGGACAAAAATTAGCACATATAATGATGCATCGTAGAACTAAAAACATTTTTTCCGGAATTTACGGAGTGAAGGATAGTTGAGCCCTAGTTCAAATCCGGTCAGTTTCCAGCGGAATCGGCGGGACACCGCCGGAAGCTGCATGGGTTCTCAAATAGCTAACGCGTGTACATGCCATGTGATAGGTGGTGCGTAGGTGGTCTACTATCATCGCACGAAGGTTTCACGTCATACTAAAATGCGCCCCATGTAGCTGCTTCACAAATAAAAACCGCTTGGGCACGCTAAAATTGAAAATATGGTCGCCCGTGGGTCGGATTAGAAATCCGCGTCCGGGGTCTTGCTTCCCATCCTAGGACCCACACACGTGCCAAATATGACCTCATTTCGGCAAACTATGCCATGCCGAGGCCGTTTCCCACCTCATTTTCGATAAAATCAACCAGATTTAAACTAGAGGTACTTGATCTATTGCTCATGATTTTTGGGTAAATTAAATTGTAGGTTCAAAATATGATATGGATGTCATATTTGTATTCCTCTTATTTTTCTGATCAATTTAGACATATTATTTGCCAAATTCGTATTTATCGATATTAATTATTCCATATTAAATAAAAAGACAAAAATTAAATCATTTAATTGTTTTTCAAATTCTATATTATTATTATTTATATATATTCATTGTTGTTTACTTAAGTAATTGTTTAGAATTCAAAAATATAGAGATGTGGCAGCATGATCAAAGGGTTAATATGATTGATATGGTAGTATTAACAACAAGGACGTCATTTCTTTCATGGAAGCTCATCCGAAGAGAACAAAGAAGTTAAGCGTGCTGGGGCAGGAGTAGTGTGAGGATGGGTGACCAACTGGGAAGTTTGAATACAAGTGCAATTTAACCGAAGATTAGATGTACTAAGTGTAAGTGTGATTGTGAAAGATTAGCAAGTAAAAAAGAATAAGAAGGAAATTGAAAAAAATAAAAAAAAATATTTTTTCAAAAAAATATTTTTAATCTTTTTTCAAAAAAAAATTTGAAAATTTTGAAATACTATGCCGACGGTTATACCGTCGGCACAACAATCTGTGCCGACGGCCAGTCTGTGCCGACGGTGATCGGGCAGTCCCCGACCGGAACTATGCCGACGAAGCTACGCCGACGGTCACCGTCGGCACAGCCTGTGCCGACGGCCTTTCTTGCTGTGCCGACGGCTGGCGGCCGTCGGCATACTGGAGCTCTCCCGTAGTGCTCCAGCCACCCATCTTGATATGTCTATGTTGTAATCTGCATGGACGATGCGGGTACTCCATCTCCATTTCAATAATCACTACCACTAGCACTGCGATACCTATTAGGTATGCGTATTACGAACAGTTTGGATCACTAATGATCTAGGAGTAGATATTTATCACTTCACTTCAGCAACAGTTCCTACACACAGATACGCCCTCTTTACCATCCCTTGGTGGCATGTATGTAAAATATCTCGCAAGCTGTACAGTAGGAATACTGGCAAGAGAACACTAACGGATACACAGGCAGCTTATCCGCGACACTGCTAACTGGGTTGCCGTCACTCGTGACACAGGGATCCATCACCACCAATCCGGCGAATTCGAAGCAGATGAAACAGGGGACCTATCTAGGGATTCTACCTACTCAAAAGCGAGGCACTGACGGAGAGATGGATGGGCCAATAATCCCCGTAAAGATTTGTAACGCAAATGGATAGGAATAAGCATCGGAGGAAAGTAGGGGATGGGGAAAGATCAAATGATACATTGCACTAGCTAGCTAGCTAGCTAGGGCACATTGGCAGTGCAGTGGAAGCCTGCGTGCATGGGCGCGCGGACAGCCACACGGAGCCCTGGCTTGGAAGCTAGCTAGCCATCGGATAGGAAGTCGTACGGCAGTGTGGTGGTTGCCGCTGTCTGTCGTCGCCTTTGCCTGTACCCAGAGGGAGAGGGTGACCGTTTGGGCTTCTTGTCTAGAGCTTGTGCCCTGCCCACGGCCGGCTGCGCTGCGCCGGTGCACGTACGCATCACGCATTCCCGGGGCGAAAAGGCTCCTTCCTCGCACATATCTTCCTGCCTGCACCACCACCATGCTTTTTATCAATGTGGCAGGAGCTGTCACAGGAACCAGTGTTCAACAAGGTACCTATATTCCACGTTCTGAAAGAAAAACAAGCTACGTTCTGCCATGGCTGCTATGGGTAGCTGCTGCTATTGCCTAGGGCTATAAGCCGTTTGAATTGGATGCAAGATCGAGTATTGTAATGGCAGAGAGCTAAAGCGCATGCAGCGCCGGGCACCGTGTTCAGCTGGCTCGCTCGAGCTCGATCGAGCTCAGTCGCGTGTCACTCTCGTGCGCCGTGCACTAGCTACTAGCGCATACGACCACTAGCCCATCATTGCGCGCGCGCGGCTGCAACTTGGACGAGCGACATGCGTGCACTCACCGCGTATCTGCAGTAGCTAGCCTAGCCCTCCATCTAGCCCGTGTCCGGCGACGTCTCGTACCACCAACGATACCGATCGCCCGCGCGAGACGTGTTGCGGTGCCACTGGCACTAGTGGAAAATGGGGCTACAGGCCCGGTTCGTTTGAGCCTTCAGTTCCGGTTTGCAAACCGGGACCAACAAGGCGGGACTAAAGGGTCCCCCTTTAGTCCCGGTTTAAAGTTGCACCGGGTCAAAAGGCCCCGCCACGTGGTGCGGCGAGGGCGCTCGAGGTGGAGGACCTTTGGTACAAACCGGGACTGAAGGTTATTTGTTAATTTTTTTAATCCATTTTGTTATGCTCAATTATTTTTCGCTCTTCCTTTTTTTCTATTTTTTTCAGAATTTCTAGTATTTCAGTTATTTAACTAGTTTAGTCTCTAACTACACTTAATCTCTAACTACGCTTATAATCTCTAGTCAAATTACTTACCCGTGGTCCAACTTCCCGCTCGGTCACCCATCCTCCCACTACTACAGCACTAGCACACTTAACTTCCAAGTTCCTTTCCCATCCCGCTTTCAAGTGCTTCGCGCGCATGTTGTGATAATAGTATCATATCAATCCTATTAACATGTTGGTCGATGTCACACTTATTTATTGTTCGAATTCCAAATAATTATTTTAATAAACAAAACTAATGATGTAATAACATGTTGTGATAATTATATTATAATTTTATTTTTTTATAAATATTAATTTTTTAATTTGTATTATAATTGTTCTTTAATATTAAATTTTTTAATAATTTTTTAGCCAAACTTTGAAAATCTAAAAAATTGGCTAACTTTATGGTTAAGTAATAGTAATCTTTATGCATGATGAAATTATTAATTTAAAAAATATAAAAATATAAAATCCTGAATTTCTGGCAAAAACTAAAATCTTCCTGCTTTCATATTTTCATTTGGAATTTTGAGAATCTAAAAATTGGCTAACCGGGTAAACCCCAGTGAATTCGGATGTAACTTTTTCCCAGGATTTTTTTGATATATTATACGTTTTTTTTTCGACGTCGTATGCAAAAGTTATTGCGGTTTTACCATTTTTCAAACCTTTTTCGCAAAAAAAGTGAAAATTCAAATTTGTTAATTTTCCCTAATAGTAGGTTGCATAACATACAAGAATCTGAAAAGATTTTATTTTTATGAATTTTCTATCATTTTATTTTCTATTTTATAGTGTTAAAAAAGGCGATGCACGGGGGGGGTGGGGTGGAGGTGCATGGGAGGCAAAAACCCTTTAGTCCCGGTTGGTAATACGAAGGGGGACTAAAGGGTAGACCTTTAGTCCCGGTTGGTAATACGAACCGGGACTAAAGGCTTTTGCCCCAGAGGCCCCCCTTTAGTCCCCCTTCGTATTACGAACCGGGACTAAAGATCCCAAACGGACCGGGACCAAAGGGTTTCAACGATGAACCGGGACCAGTACGCCTCATTGGACCTGGTTTGGTTCAAAACCGGGACTGTTGCTCCCAGGGGCTTGGGACGAAAGGTCTGTTCTCCACTAGTGTGGCTACGGCGTCTGGGCCACCAGCTCGCCAATGTAAACTGAGATACTTCTTTTGTTTTTATTTACTCTCGTTTTTGTTTAGTCGAAGTCAAACTTTATAAATATTTATAATATAAAATATATAAATACTACGACAGTATATGCTATGAAGATCCTCAAAACAGGCTTATGCCACGCTTTATATATATAATTAAACGGCCCAACTGATACATAGTGATGAGAGAATTATATTGCAAAGGAGATCAAAGAAGAAAAAAAAAACATGAAGACCTGAACTTGCCACCTAAGACACCGGAATGAGCAAGTTGTGCAAAAGCTGCATAACGACACCCCCAAGAGGGTAACGACGAAGCACGACGCGTCGAGACCGATATAGTTAAGGGTTTTCACACGAAGCTCTAACATGGGGAAGATACTCACAATGATTATCCCAAGGGGGTAAAGACACCCGCAGACATCGCCATTGTTGTCGCTGCAGCGTAGGGCTTTCACCTGAGGATCTTTTTTCACAAGTGAACGAGCTCCATACCCTCCCCCGTTGCTCGTGGCCTAAGGGTTTTTTCGGGAACATTGAACCCAAGATTTAGAAGCTTTTCCAGACAAACCCTTTTACTAGGAAAAGGCATACCAAATATGTTTTTGGAAAATACATCAAAATGGAAGCTCTCGAACCTATTAAGAAATTTTAGTTTAGGTTTTCCATCTGGTTGGTGTTCCGACATCCCAAATCGAGGTGGCTCTAAACTCATGTTTGTGTACCTCTCTACTTACAGAGAGAGGAGACGGGCTTCATGTTTTTAGGTCGCTGAAAAGTCGGTTGCATGCGATCCAATCAAGGACACGTTCAGGAAAGCGGCATGGTCTACTCATATAGATGACCATAGTGGTATAGTTGCATAGGAAACTACTGGAGGAAGAATCCGTCGGGCCATCTCCGGTGTCATTGACGGTACATTGTCCCAATGCCAAGCCTCCAGCACGTGATCAGTTAGCTTCCTTTGCCAAAGCGACGCTAACAACAAGATCCCTCACCGCCCGCTCCACACCGTCCACAAGGCCAAATTAAGAGATAGCCCATCACCACAGCCATGTCGCTCGCTGCCATGTTATGAAGATTGTAATACCACATATTTTATGTGTCAAATTATAGAACTCTAATATTTGTTGTTGTATTGATCTGACCGTCGTGGTGATTATATAGGAGGCACAATTAGAAAGATAAATTTGAAGTACAAAAAAGTCTCTAAATCCGGCCTAGTCTATTTCATACCTGTGCACGTACGTGCATGTATTCTAATGTTATGTTATATATGTTACGGTAATAATTTTTTACTAAATATTTGATCAAACTATACAAGGTTTGACTTTGATTATACCCAGAACGCAGGATAATTGTGAAGGGAGGGAGGATCTACAAGAGAGTTATAGATAGAGAAGTTACATACAAAGAGGAGCGCGCGAGGCACGAATAAACCTGCAAAATTGCTTGCCTCTACTGCTATGTGCGCTCCATGTGTAGTACCTCTCGAGTCTGAAGTCTCGACGTACGGACGTCGTCGTGATCACCAAGATAGCTAGATCGCCGCTATCTATCTACACGTCTCTGTCCATATCTATATGATGTATCTACCTGTACGCAGTGTACATCCCTATTTGTGTGGCTCGTATGCCACCGGCAATGATACGGCCGGTAAGATAGATTAATTACGGCTGGGAATTGACCGGCGCAGCTAGGCGGCCGCGATCGTGGTGTTCAACTGGATCGGAAATGTGGCAGCGCGAGTACGTGCATGTCTACCTGTGTGTGTACCGATCTGTATCGGCTAGTGGGGGCAGAAAGCCATGGACGGCGACGGATCCATCAGTGCGTATGTCGTTTGACATTCGAGTTCCAAAGGGTGACAGGAACCAAAAAGAATTTCTCCCAGCTCGACCCAGGACTTGCTTTTAGATTAGTCTTAGCGCATACCTGTCCGGGTGGCCTGTTTTCCGCTGTAGAATTCGGCAGCTAGACTGACTCCTGCGTCCCCCTTTTGAACTTGGCCACATGCATTAATCTATGAGCATGCATGCTGAAATGTAGGAGGAGAAGAAAGAAGAACTCCATGGAAAGTGTGTGGGTGTGAGTAGTTTCTTGCATAGACTGTTCTTATGCCTGTCCATGGAAATCTGATCGATGGTCCATGTGTCATGTTATCAATCATACCATGATACCTAACCATGTAATTCGATCAGCCATCTCCAAGTCAATGTGCTCGTCAAGTGCTAATTCTCAAGCACAGCATCAATGTGTCAATGTGGTCCGTGAGGCGCGCGCCAAATGTGCTGCAGCCATTAGTCAGCCAGTGACACTAGTAGAAAATCTCTCATCAGTACCGGTTCTAGAGGGGCTTTAGTACCGGTTGAGCAACCGGTATTAATTATCCGGCACTAAAGCCCCCCCCCCTTTCGTACCGGTTGCTTACGAACCGGTATAAAAGGGGCCTCCACGTGGGCCACCAGGAGAGCTCAGGGCTAAGGATCTTTGGTACCGGTTGGTAATACGAACCGGTACCAAAGGTTTCCCCCGCGGCAGGGAATTTGCCCAAATCTCTGCCGCGGCAGAATTGGTTTTTAGGGTTTTTGGAGGGGTTTAGGGATATCGGTTTATTTCATATCGCGTCGATGCACCAGAAACGCGTTTGGGTTTAGGTAGTACATGAAGATCAAGATGATGCATAGCAAGTTGGTGCATATAATATAACACACATGTTATTGCATAAGATCGCAAATTAAGTAGCACTATGCATGAATATCGATCTTCATGCATAGTGGTACTCTCCGAGGCGTACTCTATATATGTCTATTACATGTAGCATAGTGGTACTCTTCGAGTCAACTATATATGTAACATGTACATCTTCATTCATAGTGGAACTCTGCGAGTGGTGGTATGACGTCCCGAAGGAAAAATCCCGCCAATTCCTCGCCTATTGCTATGAAGCGGTCATCGATTGAGAGCTTGTTCCGCTTTCTTGCCAACTATAAAAGAATAAGATACAAATGAATACATGAAACAACTATTACTGAAACTCAACACAACTTATGATAACAAAACAAATTTGTGAAGATTGTTTTTGTACCTCTTTATTTCTTTCATTATTCGTTCTCTCGTTGACAATTCTGCGGATGTACTCGCAAACGAAGAATCCACAGAGATCGGTCCCCGGAGGTTGTTCGGGCATTTCTTTACAAGAATATAATTCAATCAAACAATAGTCAAGTATGATAATTAAAAGGTGTGTGGACCTAGGTAGTACTACTTACTTTCGCACGCCATCGCAGCTTCGGTGTCCATTCACGGGACGTATCTTCCTTGATGAAAGTTTGCCATACGCTGCTCGACAAAAGAAAATGCATAAAAGAGTCATCAATTAGTTCAAACCAGGAAATTAACGAAACAAACCGATAAGAATTAAAATTACCTTCTGAGCATTAAAAAACAAGACACGTATAGATCCTTTTTTTTGCTTAGTGAGCCCAAGACTTCAACTTCTCCAATTTCCAAATTGATGACGAGAAGAATAAAGTGAAACCTACGCACGTTTCAATATGTAGTGTCATATATATAAGTCATTAGTTAAAATTTTGACATACGGTGAGCAAAATATAATGTGTTATAAGACAAGTAAGACTCACTCGAAGTTGTAAGGCCAAAGTATTAGCTTTTTGTCACGTTGTCGCTTCAAAAACCTTAGCAAAGTCTGCGGTGTATCCTTGTTATAGAGGGGATTCTCTATGGTTTTAACATGCATTGTGTTCGGGTCAATGAACCCAATGTCTGTGATATCATCCCTTTTGCATTCGAGCATCTTCGATCTGCATAATATAGCGCACAAAAGATTATAATCTGCAGACAATGAACGACTTCTCAAATTAAATAAATAAATCACTTACAGACAATAGCAACCGATGATTGATTTGTCGAGGGCCCGGAGATTGTATAACTGAAAGAGTTCGGCGAAGTCAACGTTCACACAGTACTCCTGGAAGTAGTGCTCTTCCCTAACTCGCACCATGATAGTCTCGATCCCTTCCTTTGAGGCCTTAAGGTACCACGAATGCAAGTTACGCATACATGTTGGTACCTTCCTGAGATTCTCGACCAAATCTTTCCCTTGAACAAACCGATATGCTCGTTCAGCCAAGGCGTAATCGGTTGCGTCTTGTCTAGAACTTTGAACGGTCTTCCCGTCAAACACCTTGAGAGGGGCGACCGATTGAACGGGTTGTTGTCCGAGCTGGTAGACACTGTGTATCCCTTTTATCTCCCTGATACCCGATTGGACGGGTTTTGTCGCCTCGATCATCTTGTCATACGACCTTTCAATAGAACGCGCATAGTCAGATGGCGGCGATGGTACAGGGTCATATAGATTGTCAACGGTACGCACAACTTTCTCCCGATCTAGTGTCTTCTCGAAAGGTATCTCTCGGCACTTTCGGTGCAAAAATTTCTTCACCTCGGCACCGAACGGCCTCCGCGTTTTCCTCCTGGAGTTTTTTCCCAAGGTAACTTCTCGCAGGCGGCAGTTGTTTCTCCTTTCTAGCTTTCTTCCTAGGCGGCGTACCGTTCCGCTTAACGGACGCTCGTCTTACGCGGAGGATCTCGAGATGGTGGACTCACGCCGGGGTCCCTCTCGGGTAGGTGGACTTGGCTGCTCACCAGGACCGCCACCGGGAGGAGTCGATGGCATTTGCTGCTCATGTGTAGGAGTCGGTGGCCTTTGCAAAAGGACGACGTACTTCTTCGGCCATAGGGCGAAACCGTGCTTGACATCGGCCAGTGTCCTCTCATCTTCACCTCTAGGAATATCAAGCTCCACTTTTTCAAAACCCGAAACAACTTCATCCACCCCGACACGAACACAACCAGGTGGAATGGGCATATGATGGTGCATTGCTCCATCTTCACTTGGGTACACATAGCCGACCGCCACCTTAACGGACGCGGTCCCGATTAACATATGTAGCTCGCAATCTGTCTTCTCCGTGACATAATCCACGGGGTAGCTTCCTCCACATCCGTCAAGATGCGAGGAACCGAAACCGCTTCTTCGCTGAGATGGGGCAGCATCGGCTTGTGGATCCTGTAGAAACAACGGCTGATCGGGTGCCCTCCGATTTCTCTCAAGAGCCTCCACCCTAGTTAACAATTCCGTTACAATGTCGACGTCCTTCTTCTTCTTTCGCGAACGGCTTCTATAAGTGTCGGCGCTGTCCGGCCACGCTTCCTTCATGGTGAGACACTGGCGAGCTCGTACCCGTCCAACATGTTCAGTGGTTCCCGCAGCGAGTGTCAGCTCGTCATTCTCTCGATCGGGAATGTACTCTCCCTTTCGACCTTTTCAATTGCATCTACAAGCTTCGGTACAATTGCCTCAATTTTTTCCTTCCATTTTCCCTTCGCAAAGATCAACCCCGTCTTTGGGTCCAACCCTGCCCCATGAGCGAACAACCGAACTTGGACCGTTCGGGCCAGTCCCATGTCTCGTGGAGTGATTCCATGATCAATCAGTTTATTCTCAAACGCCGTCCACTTCGGAATGGCACTCTTGTAGCCACCGACCCCAAATGATGCGGAAGTTTCTTCTTTGCAGCATTTTCGGTATTTTTCTTCGATCGGGACACAAAAGTAGACGATTGCTTATACTCCTTAAATGCGGCCCGGTGATCTTTTATCTTCACTAGATTATCATCGAATACTCGGATCTTCATTCTTATATTTGTCCCATAAATTTTTCTTGAAGGTCCGGAATTGTATGGCCATCTTCTTCCATGTCCATTCCTTGACTTTATTCTTCCGGCCTTCCGTCATGTCTTCCGGTAGGCTGAACTTTGTCAGTAGCGTGTCCCAAAGAAATTTTTTCATCGTGTCGTTGACATAACTAGCACCACTCTCCGGGTTCTTCGGCTTATGCCACTCTTGAATGCTGATCGGTACATGGTCCCTAACAATAACTCCGGATTGACTTGTAAATTTGCGGCAAAACTCCTTGGGCTGCACTGGTTCACCATTATCCTTGAATGCCGTGAGGGCTAACCTGCCCTCGCCCTTTAGCACCCGCGTCGGGCCTCATTTTGATCTAACAGACTTGCTCGATGATCCGTAAGGCTAAAAGAAAAAATTATTCGTTAATAAGTGCAATACAAATAAATGAATGCATCTAGGGATGAACATATAGACTAATTGATACATAGATATACACCTCGCCGGAGTTTGTGATGGACACTTCGTTGTCTCTTCTAATTTGTTCGGACTCAAGTCCCTCGCCGAAATCATTCAGTAAAGTCTTGGAAATCGTTGTCATCTCCATCGTCGGGTTCCGGACCACGGGCACTCTCAAAGATCAATTGCTGCACCGCTTCTTCCCCTTCCTCATCTCGGACGAAGGTGTCGTCCTCCATACCTCAATGTCACTACAAAATTAAGAAAGCAATTGTATTTCATTCATCATGTAATGATCATATAACACATTGCTAGATGGATAACAATTGAAATGAAGAAAGCAAAAACCCTAACCCTAATACTTGGTGCTCCTATTTCTTGACCCTAACTCTATGTCGCGGCGGCACCGCCACGGACTCGGCACCGCTATGGACCCTAACCCTAACACTCGGCGCTATTCTCCTCTCGCTCTTCTCTCTTTTTCTCGACCCTAACCCTAACACTTGGAGCTCCTCCTCTCGCGAGCTCACAGACGGCGACAACAACGGAGAAAAAAGAGAGAACGACCTAGTAAATCAGTATTCCCCTCCCTCTCGTCTCTCACGCCGACGACGTGCGCGCCCCGCACGAGAGCGGCAGCAAAGACCCCGCTCCGGCCACCGCGCAGCTCATGTACGGCCCTCTCCTCGTCGCGTTAACCGCCGCCGAAGCCTCTCATTGAGGTTGTTGGCCTCCGGCCGACGGCGTCGCGCAGGCCGTCGGTGCCGTAGCGGCGGAGCACGAGATCCTTAATAACAGGAGAACGAGCCGCACTTATGCTTGCTTCACACGGCCGCGGAGACGACCCCCGGCCGGCTGCCGCCTACAAAAGCACGGGCTCATAGCATTCGAATCCATGCACAGCACAAACAAAGCAAGCACCAGGGAGAAGAAGAACATCATGTCCTCCAACGGCATGGGGTCCCGCCTGGCCCTGGTCATCGTCTGCTCCGTCCTCTTCTCGTTGATCGGCACGTCGGCGGCGACGGGGAAGACCGACCGGATCACGGTGTACTGGGGCCAGACCTCCAACGATCCGCAAGGCCTGCGAGAGCAAGCTCTACTCCACCGTCATCCTCTCCTTCCTCAACAACTTCGGCAGCGGCAAGTACGGGCTCAACCTCGCCGGACACTCCTGGGCCGCCGTCGGGCCGGACGTCACGTATTGCCAGTCCAAGAAGGTCCTCGTCCTGCTCGCCATCGGCGGCGGCATCGGAAAGTACTCCCTCGCCTCCAAGGCCGACGCCAAGGCCGACGCCAAGGCCGTCGCCAAGACCGGCCGGCTGCGGCTTGGCGACCGGCCGCTCGCTGGCCGGTCGTCGAGGTGAAGGGGCGGGGTGGCCTGGCCGGCGCCTACCCTCCGCACGGCAGCGCGGCATTTCGTCGAACACGCCGCAGGCGTGCGTGAGGGGAGGCCGGCACGAGCTCACCGCGCGGCAGTCGTCGCGCGTGCGCGGGCTCCTCCCGGCAAAGCGCGCGGCGGCTAGGGAGGCGACGTGAGGGAGGCGAGGTGAGGGAGGCGAGGCGAAGGAGGGAGAGGGAGGTCCTCACCTCGGTTGCCGGCGCGGGGAAAGGGTGGAGCGGCGGGCGTCGACGCGCGGCGACGACGGCGACCCGGCCTGCTGCTGCGCGCGACGGTTGCCTGCTGCTGCGGGCTACGGCGACGGCGGCGGCGCGTGGAGCTTCGGGCGATGGCGACGGCGGCGGCGCGTGGAGCTGCGGGCTACGGCGACGGCGGCGGCGCGTGGGCTCCTGTGTGCGCGCGGCGGTGTGTGCTGTTTTTTTGGCCAAGTTTGGCCACGCCTAAGTGTTATACGGTAGGAGTACCCTTTGGTACCGGTTGGTACCACCAACCGGTACGAAAAGACCTTTCGTACGGCTGGTGGTACCAACCGGCACTAAAGGGTTTTTTTTTGTTTTCTTTTTTGTTTTACTCTGTTTTCTTTTCTTTTGTCGTTTCTTTTCTATTTCTTTTTTATTTTCTGTTTTTTCTTTCTTTCTCGTTTCTTTTTCTTTTCTCTTTGTGTTTCTTTTCTTTTCTTTTTATTTTTCTATTTCTTTTCTTTTCTATTTGTTTTCTATTTCTTTTTCTATTTCCGTTTGTTTTCTTTTCTATTTCTTTTCTATATCCTTTTTTATATTTCTTTTATATTTCTTTTCTATTTATTTTGTTTTCTCGTTTCTTCTTTCTTTTCTTTTCTGTTTTTTTCTTTTCTTTTGTGTTTCTTTTCTTTTCTTTTTATTTTCTATTTCTTTTCTTTTCTATTTCTTTTCTATTTCTTTTTCTATTTCCGTTTGTTTTCTTTTCTATTTGTTTTCTATATCCTTTTTTATATTTCTTTTCTATATATTTTCTAATTCTTTTCTATATATTATCTATTTCTATTCTTTACTCTTGCCACGACGCCGTCCGCGCTGGAAACTTTCCCGCCACGTACGACGGAAAAGGCGGGGAAAGAAAGGGCGGGAATAAAATTTTATTACGATTGAACTCGAATTAAAAGTACATAGCTTAACCGAAAATTAAAGATACATGGCCAAATTCTACTCGTTGGAGTCATTCTTCGGTCATACTCCCGCCTAGCCTCGTAGTAGTCGCCACTCGTAGTCGTCGTAGTCGCCGTCATCATCGTCGGCGGCATCGGGGTCGCGGTACTCTCCGGTCGGCGGGTGAGCACGCGTGGGCTGGGACCGAGGGTAGCGCAGCGAGGGGCCACGGTAGGCCATGGCGCCCGGAGAGTCCGGCCGCGCCACCACGGCCGACGGCCGGCCTCGTTGAAGTTCGAAGGAGGCGGACCGCCCTCCTCATGCCCTGGAAAGCGCCCTCTCACGCCGATTGATGAAGAAGCTTTCCCAAGTCGGGCTGTAGTCGGGATGCCATTGGGGATTCCTCCGCTGCTCTGGCGTGAGCTCGAAGTAGTAGTGGTTCGTGATGGCCATCTCGCGCGCCACACCTAGAGGGACTGGAGGGACCGGTACGCCTCCGACGCTTAGCAACCAGCCGATCGGGACACGGTAGCCCGGCGGGCAGGGGTAGTTCGAGGCGCAAAGCGCCTCCGCCTCCCGGGGGGTTAGAGATGCGATGGAAGCCATGGGAGAGAATGATGAGGTTTGCAGATATGAGTCTAGATGTGATATGTAAATGGTGGCCAAGCCTACATATATATAGTGAAAAAATGGCGGGAAGACAAAGGCGGGAACCGGTGGAAAGCGTGGGAAGAAAATAGGCGGGAAGACGAGAGGCAAACCTTTAGTACCGGTTGGTGGGTGCAACCGGTACTAAAGCTGTCAGCGAGATAAGGACGCCCTGCTCGATGAGATAAAGTATGTAGCGCACGACGCCCGTCGGTGGGATAAGGACGCGTGGGTAACCTTTAGTACCGGTTCGTGTCTCGCAACCGGTACTAAAGCTGTCGGCGGGATAAGGACGCCCTGCTCGATGAGATAAAGTATGTAGCGCACGACGCCTGTCGGTGGGATAAGGACGCGTGGTTAACCTTTAGTACCGGTTCGTGTCCGCAACCGGTACTAAAGGCTGTCGGCGGGATAAGGACGCCCTGCTCGATGAGATAAAGTATGTAGCGCACGACGCCCTGTCGGTGGGATAAGGACGCGTGGGTAACCTTTAGTACCGGTTCGTGTCTGCAACCGGTACTAAAGCTGTCGGCAGGATAAGGACGCTCTGCCTATAAAAGGAGCATCGATACACCATGGGAAGCAGCCCAACAAGCCAACATGGATGGAGAGTTTCATCACCATGGATGGAGGAAAGGGTTGGGAAATCTCCCGTGGCGGAACTTGTCGAAGATGCCCTTGGTGCACACGCCCTATGGCATCTTCGGAAGTTCCGCCTCGGAACCATTTCCCCGCAAGCCCGTGGAAGACTCCATCTCCTCTAACAATGTTGGGGAAAGGGTTGGGAAATCACCCGTGGCGGAACTTGTCGAAGATGCCCTTGGTGCACACGCCATATGGCATCTTCGGAAGTTCCGCCTCGGAAAAATTTCCCTGCAAGCCCGTGGAAGACTCCATCTCCTCTAACAATGTTGCGGAAAGGGTTGGGAAATCTCCCGTGGCGGAACTTCTCGAATATGCCCTTGGTGCACATGCCCTATATATGGCATATTCGAAAGTTCCGCCTCGGAAAAATTTCCCTGCAAGCCCGTGACTTAACTAGTAAAACAAGCCAACCATCTCCATTGTTAATATCTTACATACAGTAACATCATTACACAAGTTATGATCCCTATATGTAGCTAGCTAGTCTTCTGAGTTTTCTTCGCCCGTTTCCCTTTCTTCTTACTGCGACGCAACCATGGACAATCTTCATTGTTTAAGATGATGCTTGGGTCAATTTTTACCTTGAAGGGTGGAATATCGTCAAACTTATTATAATCTTCCGACATGTCCGTCTTGTCCTCTACTCCCACGATGTTTCTTTTTCCTGAAAGAACTATGTGCCGCTTTGGCTCATCGTATGATGTGTCCTCTTGCCTTTCTTTTCTTTTTTTCGGTTTGCTAGACATATCCTTCACATAAAAAACCTGAGCCACTTCATCGGCTAGGACGAATGGTTCGGTGTCGTACCCTAGATTCTTGAAATCCACCTGTAGTCATTCCGTACTCGCGGGTCTACCTGTACCCCGTCTTTCGAGGTTGAACCATTTACACCGGAACAAAGGGACCTTGAAATTAGGTCCATAGTCAAGTTCCCATATCTCCTCTATGTACCCATAATATGTGACCTTGTTCCCATTGCCATCTTCTCGCATCAAAGCGGACACCACTGTTTTGGTTGGTGCTCTTTTTGTCTTGGGCGAAAGTGTAAAATGTGTTCCCATTAATCTCGTACCCTTGAAAAGTCGATATAGTAGAAGATGGTTGCTTGGCCAACAAGTACAGCTGCTCGTCATCGGTGACATTCATGAGACGTGTTTGCAACCAACCGCCGAAAGTCTTCATGTGTTCTCCATCAATCCAATCTTCACGTTGCTCCGGGTATTTAGAGCGTAAGATCTCCTTGTGTTCCTCTTTGTACGGAGCCACCAAGATGGAATTATGTAGAACTGTGTAGTGTGCGTGAGTGAAAGAATGTCCGTCCATACACGTTGCTGATTTCTTTCCTAGCGTGCCTTTTCCACGCAGTCTCCCCTCATAGCGCGATTCAGGGAACACCGATCGGCTTAAGGTCGAGAATAAAGTCAACACAAAACTCAATGACCTCCTCCGTTCCATAGCCCTTGGAGATGCTTCCTTCCGGCCTAGCACGGTTATGAACGTACTTCTTTAAGACTCCCATGAATCTCTCAAAGGGGAACATGTTGTGTAGAAATACAGGACCGAGAACGCCAATCTCTTCGACCGGGTGAACTAGGAGATGTGTCATAATATTGAAGAAGGATGGTGGGAACACCAACTCGAAGCCGACTAGACATTGGACCACATCCTTCCGTAAATTTTGTAGAGTAAGTGGATTGATCACCTTCGAGAAATTGCATTGAGGAACGCACATAGCTTCACAATGGGTACTCGAACATTTTCCGGCGAAGCCCCCTCAATGCAACCGGAAGTAATTGTGTCATAATCACGTGGCAGTCATGAGACTTTAGGTTTTGAAACTTTTTCTCCGACATGTTTATTATTCCCTTTATATTCGACGAGAAGCCGGACGGGACCTTGATGCTACTCGGGACTTCAAAAAAGATCTCCTTCTCCTCTTTGGTAAGAGCATAGCTAGCGGGACCTTGATACTTCTCCGGATTCGGGTTGTTTCCTTCGTGGATACTTTGCTGGTCCTGCCGTGCATCCGGTGTATCTTTTGTCTTCCCATACACGCCCAAGAAGTTTAGCGAGGTTCACGCAAAGATTTTTCGTCACGTGCATCACGTCGATTGCAGAGTGAACCTCTAAGAATTTCCAGTAGGGTAGCTCCCAAAATATCGACTTCTTCTTCCACATGGGTACGTATCCGTCAACATCATGCGGAACAGATTGTCCGCCGGGACCCTTTCCAAAGATCACTTTTAAATCCTTGACCATATCATATATAACTTCCCCATTAGGGCGGGTAGGCTTCGTTCGGTTATCTCGCCTCACCTCCGAAATGCTTTCCTCTCTTTCTTACGTGATGTTGTTTTGGAAGAAATCGACGATGCCCCGGTACACATTCTTGTTTCCCAAATAATTACTATCAGTCTCACCTAAACAGGTGTGTGCATGCATTGTATCCCTTGTTTGACCGCCACGAAATGTTACCAAGAGCAGGCCAATCATTGATGGTTACAAATAACAACGCTCGTAGGTTAAATTCCTTTTGTTCGTGCTCATCCCACACAGTACACCTTCGTCACGCCACAACTCTAAAAGTTCTTCAACCAATGGCCTCGGTGTACACATCAATGTCGTTGCCGGGTTGCTTCGGGCCCTGGATGAGCACTGGCATCATAATGAACTTCCGCTTCATGCACAACCAAGGAGGAAGGTTATAGATACATAGAGTCACTGGCCAGGTGCTATGACTAGAGCTCTGCTCCCCGAAAGGATTAAAGCCATCTGTACTTAGACCAAATCTTAAGTTCCTTGCGTCATCTGAAAATGACTTGAACTCTCTGTCGATTTTTCTCCACTGCGACCCGTCAGCGGGGTGTCTCAGCATCACATCTTTCTTACGGTCCTCTTTGTGCCATCGCAACAACTTGGCATGCTCTTTGTTACTGGAACAAACGTTTCAACCGTGGTATTATAGGAGCATACCACATCACCTTCGCAGGAACCCTCTTCCCGGGGGTGGACTCACCCTCAACATCGCCGGGGTCATCTCGCTCGATCTTATACCTCAATGCACTACATACCGGGCATGCATTCAAATTCTCGTACTCCCCGCGGTAGAGGATGCGGTCATTGATGCATGCATGTATCTTCTGCACCTCTAATCCTAGAGGGCGAGACAACCTTCTTTGCTTCGTACGTGCTAGAGGGCAACATGTTCTCCCCTGGAAGCATCTTCTTTATTATTTTCAGCAACTTTTCAAATCCCTTGTCGGAAGTACCATTCTCTCGCCTTCCATCGCTAGCAATTCCAGCGTGGTACCCGGCTTTTTCCGACCATTTTCGCAATTTGGGTACAACAGTTTGTTGTGATCCTCTAACATTTTCTCCAACTTCAACCTCTCCTTTTCATTTCCGCAGTTCATCTTCGCATCAAGAATGGCCCGACCCAAATCGTCATCCGGGTCATCAAAAATCGGCTCATCGAAAATGAGCTCTTCTTCAGCTTCGTCTTCCCCCATTCTACTACCACCGTCTTCGATGAATAAGGGATAGTTGTCACTATCCTCTTCTTCTTCGTTGTCTTCCAATATAACCCCTCTTTCTCCGTGCTTGGTCCAACAATTATAGCTGGGCATGAAACCATTCTCCAGCAGGTGGACGTGAAGGGTCTTCGAGGTAGAGTAATCCTTCATATTCTTACAGGAACTACATGGACAATACATGAAACCATTTGACCGCCTGTTTGCCTCAGCCACGTTGAGAAAATAATGCATGCCAGTAATGAACTCGGGATGGCACCGGTCACCGTACATCCATTGTCGACTCATCTGCATTTTATATGTATATCAAAAATCATTAAGTACACAACATCATGGATATATGAGTGACCAACTTAATTAATATTCAAGTTCATCACATAAAACTAATTGTTTTTTATAAAAGAAGAGGGGCTCACCGAGGTGGTACCGTGCCGGCTAGGGGACGACGCTGGCGATCGACAGCGGTAAGGACGGGGATGATACTAATTAAAACCTACAAAACATACCATAATTTCAGCTCAAATTGCATATAAAAAAATAAAATCACTAAGTTAGGCATTTAATCGAACACCTTGCTTGCACTACAAAAATAGTACGAGTTAAAACTACCAAAGAACTGAGCTAAATTAGGAACGCCGGAAGGAAGGATGATATTGCTAACCCTTGGATAGATGTATGCCGTTAATCTTGTTAAAATGGTGGAGAAAAATAAAGATTATTGGAGTGTGAGAGGTGGATATTTGGAAATGTGAGAGGAGAAGTGAGAATGAGATATGCAGGGAGCTGGCGCTGCCGCGCGCTCATATAGGCACGGACCCTTTAGTACCGGTTCCTTACACGAACCGGTACTAAAGGTGCAACCCCGGCCCCACCACCGCCTGGAAATCGGGCCCAAACCCTTTAATACCGGTTCCTGTTACGAACCGGTATTAAAGGTCCATAACGAACCGGTATTGATGTCCCACGCACGGAACCGGTATTAATGCCCCCTTTAGTACCGGTTCGTAAGGGAACCGGTACTAAAGGCTTAGATGGATGAGAGGTTTTCTACTAGTGTGACCCCCGACGAGGCAACGGAGGGCATGTGCTACTGATCATGAGGATCTTTAAGCTGATGTGCATGGCTCACCTTACAGCTCCACTGCGATTGATCGACGCAGAGGCAGATCGAGCTTTCTGCGTCGTCGTCAACTTCGTTCTCTCTCGCGCGATCTGCACCTGCCGCGGTGTGTGTTGCAAGTTGCACGCGAAAGCTTTATCTCCTGAAAATGAAAACTACAATCCCCACTCACGGCGGAGACCCATCGACGACGCACCGGCGGCGTGCAATCGGCCAATGTGCATCAACAGTTGGTCCACCTGAAGATACCGTCCATGCCGGGGAGAAAGCACTTAGCTAATCGGACTGAAACTCGGTTAATTTACAGTGTATAAACGGGTTTCAGAAAGATGAGTGCACACTGGGAAAGGGACCAACACTCATAGGAAGCTAACTAGTATCCTACATCAGTTTGGTAGCTTAGCTCCATCCTCAGGTCTTCTCCTGATGATGCTTAATTAGACGCGTGATTGATCCAGCGTAAGCCTGCTGGTTAAATCGAAGCCGACAGGACGAAGAATGTGAAGGCGTCCTGAAGAAAACTACTGGCCAGAGTTGACGGCATAATCTCTCAGGCAGGCTAGCCGTAGGCAGAAGAAATCAAAACCATGAGATGTTTTGCAGGTACAAAATAGTGGAGGGCGCTATCGATGAAACATGTGAGGTTTGGCAGCTTGACATGTTTGAACAAAAGGGGCAAGGGGAACACACAAGCAAACGGTTTTAAGAACCATTTCAATACTCGTTCCTGTGGCTCCAGGCACAACTTGCTCCATGAAAAGAGGTCTATCCGCTGCCATTTGTCAACCTCCGAAGTAACAAAAGCGGTAGGGTTTTCTCTTTCTCTCCCTCACTGCTTCCTTTCTGGCACTATTTTGGTGAAGCGGCAATGTTCTTTTATGGAGCACATGTGTAACAAGGCCATTCGGTAATGGGGTTGTGGCCAGTGTGCACTTCATCAGCCTTTTAGGGTGACTGACTGTACATGCACACCCTTCCAATTGGACAGCTTTACAAAAGGGATGTAGCTTGCATTTCTTTTCAGCCGTTTTTCAGCACCTTACATTTCATACACAATGATACAAGTTGACGATGGAAAATTCACAAACAGAAAAATGATAAGACGAACTACCAAGCATCTCTGAAAACCAGATGCACTGTTGCCATACAATCTATTCGTCCGATGATTGTCCTTCGTCTGATGACAATGGCCCTAAGATGCCCTCGGAACTGAGAGACAATCCGCTCTGTGAAGAGGTAACACAGGAAGACAGCGAAAACAATTAATCAAGTGTGTGAAAAATGAAGTTACATAAATATCCTTTTTGACAGTGCAGTGTTCACAAAGTAGTTATAGCAGTACCTCAGGCTGGAATCTCAACATATCTGCCCGAGCCATTGCCTCTGCTTGAGCTATTCTCTGCCTGAATATCTGTGCCATCTCATCGGCCTAATTTGGTTCAAATAAACCAGCATGTCAGTTTGTCTGTTACAACACCTTCAGATGTACAAATAATATCTTTGTTACCTTCTCAAAAACAAGCTTGGGGTTACGAATCATGTCACCAGGTGTTGGCTCAAGCTTCTTTGTAGAAAGGCTAACCCGGCCCCTTTCACGGTCATGGCTTAGTATCATAACCTGATAACATAGAGTCCCCAGCCTTAGCTCTCGCAACAAGTATGACATAATTTGCAAGTAACAAGATGGCAATACCTTGAGGGTATCCCCTGGTTGCAGAACTGTCGAGATATCTGCAACACGGTCATGACTAATCTGGCTGACATGCAGAAGTCCATTGATTCCACCGATATCAATAAAGGCACCGTACGGCTTTAGGCTCTCCACAGTTCCCAAAACAACTGAACCAATACCAAGCTGGGCTTGGCTGTCTGCCATTGCCTTGCGATTACTGAGGACAAGTCTGGCTTGTTCCTCATCGACCTCCACGAATTTCAGAGGTATTTCTTTGTCAAGCAACTCGTCAGCAGTTGTTTTCTGATCAAGATCAAGCAACAGTGCGTGAATAAGGTAAGATCTATTCTAGAGATGGAGCAATCTAGAAATCAACCGTAGTATATCAGGAGAAATATAGAAATCGACCGTAGTATATCAGGATCAAATGGGTGAAAGACAGCCCATGCCAAACAACAAAATCGGACTCCCTCCATTCTAATGAATAAGGCATATAAATTTAGTCAAAAGAAACCAAGTTTTAACTTTGACCAATGCTTTAGACAAAAATATAAAATATATATGATACATAGGACATAGATTTGGAGCACGTGAGACCAGTGCTCTTGCTTTAAAAAAATCAGAAAATATATTTTGAAGTTTCAAAAAATTCTGGGAAAAAATGCGTATGTATCCCGCAAACGTGCAAAAAAACAACTCCAAATACTTCATATTTTGAGCTACACAAAAATGACAAAAGTGTAGATCTGAGTAGTACATTTTCAAATCGATAAAACATATCGTTTTTTTAACCAGCCCAAAATAAAAAGAAGTTTGAGTTGAGATTTTCCAGGATTGTGAGATGTATTATTCACAATTTCCAGAATTTTTTATAACTTGCAAATAAATTTTTTATATGGCAGGAGCACTGAAGCTTGAGAGCCAAAAGCACTTTCCGCGATACTAAATAAATATCAATAGATTCACCATAAAAAAAATCATAATGTTTTTATTTAATATTATAGATGTTGATTTTTTTCTGTATATTTGGTCAAACTTACTAAGATTTGACTTTTGACAAAATTTATATGTCTTAATTAATTGACACGGAGGTAGTATGATGTAACCAAGCTTTTTAGTAGGATTGGGAACGGACCGATGACACTTGTGAAAATGGAACAAATGCCTTAAGGCCCTCCACGAGAGCCACCACACCTCCTTTGTTGCCACCAATTACCTGCAGGGCAACATTGCAAATTTAACACACAAATAAAGCTGTGGAAACTAAAGCAACACTGTAAATTCGCCTGATAAAACTTAAAACAGTAACACCGTATCTCAGGGGGCATCAGACATACATACAAAGTACTAACATAAGACATGTGGGCATGACAAGAATAACAGGACTTGCAGAAACAACAATGGCAGAAAACAGGAAAGCAGTTCAGATAAGCTATCCAATGCCATGTCGTTAGCAAATGCTGGTCTAAACTTCACAAGTCTCTTAGCAGTATCAGACATCAGAAACCTATCTAAATCTAGCAATCAAATGACCACATGAATTGTCATGACCGTGTTGCAGATATCTCAACAGTTCTGCAGTTTATCTAATGAACTCATAAGCTATCAAAGTTAATAACAGTACAGATACAGGATTATCGACTGAGGTTATGTTCAAAGTGATTATATACCACAAATACCCACTGAACTGACATGCATTTTCTAAAGAAAAATTGCCGATTGCCAGGCAGACATTCAAAATGGCAAAGCATGATTTGACCAACAGAAACAAAGGGCAAGAGGATGAATGCTTAACAAATAGTATTTATTTCGATGTTCAACTGCAGAAAGTTATTCATGGATTAGCAACAAACGGTAAGAACACAGAAATATGTGTTTCTGCAAGTATTTTACTCACTTTACCGGTGATAACAAC
Source organism: Lolium rigidum (assembly GCF_022539505.1). Lineage (NCBI taxonomy): Eukaryota > Viridiplantae > Streptophyta > Magnoliopsida > Poales > Poaceae > Lolium > Lolium rigidum. The sequence continues at coordinate 8,759 of NW_025900942.1, read as the reverse complement.
ATCTTCTGCCTGAAGCTGCCTACACCTTTCCCAAGCAAGGTCTTGTTGAATTGATTGTAAGCTAAGAATCAAAGTTTCATCATTGGGGTTCTCATCGATTATCATGAACTGCTCCACTAAACCCGGCCGGATGCCTGCCTCTTCAATATGGTCAATATCAAGAAGGCATGCCTCCTCTATAGGCAAGAAAGCAGTAGCCTTTGATTGGATGTCAATAAATGCGCCATTTGAAGTAGTCATGAATACTGTTCCTTTAATCTGTAGTCATCACAAGCATGTAAACACTCTTTAGATGCTAAGAACAGTGAAATACGAAATTTTCTCAAGATAATTAAGAGATTTATACTAGGAGCGCCACTATACCCAAAAAGAAGTAGTTGCACAAATAATAGACAGGATAATACATGTCAAAAGGAGATAACAGGACAATCATTTGAGCATATAAAAAAAAGGAGAGGCGCAAATCCAGCAGCTAAGAAAACTGTGTTTTGTATGTCCATGTGCATCTTTCACAAGCAATATATGCAAAGCTGATTGTTGACTGTAAATGTGGTAATTTAATAAATAACTGGGCCTGCAACATTCAATAGCATGCAGCAGTTTGGCAGTAACTGGAAATATTGTTGAGTTTACAGTTAACAGAACTGGCTGTTTTTCAGAGTTACTCCAAGGTTTTGTGAACTCGGGATTTAGCAACATTTGATGTAAGAGCCTGACTTCAGAGTTACTCCAAGGTTCTGCCAACTCAGGGTTTAGCAACATATATGCATTTGATGTAAGAGCCTGACTTTACTACTACAGAAAGCAATGAACAAAAAATAGAGAATTGAACATCCTAGAATACATAATACCACTGTCCATTAGTAACAGGTCGGAAATGGGAAACTAGCACAACCAGCCTATTCCAACAGAGAATTGAACATCCTATTTTTCCCTAGGTGAGTAACATTTTACAGAAAACATGAGAAATAAAACACAGCAAAAGTTAGCGCAAAATGGAACGTGTGAAGCCACTAGAATATGACACATTTTTCTGTACTAAACAATGAAATCTGGGCGGTCTAAACGTGCTATAAAAAAGGAATGTAGCAATTATAAGCACTACAATAACCTACTTTTGCAATCCCCTCACTAGTGATATCCAATTGAGTTCCACATCAAACGAGCGAGCAAAAACAACAAGAGAGGGGTGGGGGGAGTACGAGTGAGCCGATTTCGGTGTCGACGTCGGTGGTCTCGACGGCGGACTCGAGGTCCTCGGGGGAGAAGGCGATGCCCTCCATGGGCGCGGTGCGGCAGCGCTCGGAGGCCTCGTCGAAGAGCGTGCGCATCCGCTCCCGCTCCTTGTCGTCCTTGCTCATCACGTACGTCCCGCAGACCAGCGCGGACGGCCTCAGTGACGCTCCGGGGCGGCGCGACGCGCCGGAGAGCGGCGGGCACGCGAGCCCCGCGACGTGCTGGACCAAGGACGCCATTCTCTTCTTCTGCCTCTGCTTCTGAGTGAGGAACGGGCAGAGGGGGCGGTGGCTGTGTTATCCGGTGGGCGTGGGATTTTAGGATAGGAGATGATTGGTTTTGGGCCAGGCCGTCAAACTAGGCTGCAACTCTGGATTCGACCATGCCTACTGGGTCAAAAGGGAAAAAAATGGTACCCAATTATATCCTCTACAAGTTCTCAAAAAAAAAATTTATCATCTACATTTATTTGTTTTAAAAGGTCGTCTCGAACAAAACCATAGCATGAATGGCTTAAGTTCTTCGAGATTGTTGTAGTAGTACAACATGTGAAAGTTGGCATTTTTTTTTTTTGCAAAAAAGGATATTAACATTAAGAGAAACATTAAACAGTACAAAGCATCTCAATAAAAAAAGAAAAATTGCAACTAAATCCTTGAGATGTCCAAACTGTGTCTTCAAAGTTGGCATTCGGGTTTGAGTTCATCGTTACTGTCCAAAGTATAACAAGAGTGTGTGTTGTATGTTGGCCTATAATGCATCGTTGCAATGGTTTTGTTTTATCAAGAAAAATCTCCTTTTGTACACATGTCTCTGTAACTATGGCTGGCCATCCTTTGGGCCGGACCTAGCAAAGCGTGGTGCAGAAGGCCCAGCCATCGAGCCTTCGGACATGGGCCAAACCTCTTTCGTATTTCATAGAAAACCTGAATCCCGGGGATACCACTAGCTAGAGGCCAACCTCTTCGCGAAATATCCTCCCGCGTTTTGTACGACAGCTCAACACGTGTCACAATTTCACGACGAGCGAATCCCGCGCGCCCGCGACCGAGTACGCCCCGCGACCGAGTACACCCGGCCGATCAAGTACGCCCCGCCCAACGAGCGAGTACGCCCCGCGCGTACGCCCCGCGTAACATGCACGACCGCGGCCAAACAAAGCTAGCGAAGGAGGACATGCTAGATCAATTCACGCGTGCGCGTACGTGCCCCCCTGCGCCATCACGTTGCATGCATGCATTGATCTCTAATAAGAAAACAAGTCAAAAACAATACTAGTAAGTATAAGTACCAATATACTAAAGACACGAGTACAGTTGCGTGAAAAGCACGAGTACAGTTGTACATAACACACGAGTACAGTTGAACACACAGACGAGTACAAATACAGTTACGCATGCAAGCAGGTACAGTTGCGCACACGAGCAGGTACAGTCACGCACAACACACGAGTACAGTTGAACTCACGAGTCCGGCTGTGCATAACCGAACTGAAACCAAAAACCGAACCGAAAAAAACCTAACTATAACCATATTATAGTTTTTTCCTGTTTTAAGTTAGGTTACAGTTAGCAAAATAGCGAAACAGTTAATTCAGTTAAAAACCAAAATAATTTAGTTAAACCGAATGAAACCGAATTGCCTAGCTGGCGAACACTTTTTCTCTCCTATCCAGCAAAACTTCGCATTCTACGTTTACATAAGATTTGAATTTAAGTTTACATAGTGAAGAAATTCCAGTGTGATGGTACAGACGTGTATGTTTGATTCGATTTGGGCACACGTTGTCAATTCGACTATCAACCTTAGCTACATTTCTGTTTTGGCCGCATTGTTTTTTATTTTTGTGTCTTGCTCTTGCGAAACATTCCGTTTAATCATAAAAATAAAAATAAATATGAAATATATGTCCATAAAATTTATGTGCTATTCAACAATTCACGTCAACTTTGGTTAATTTAGTTATTACCGAAACCGAACCGATATTTTATGGTTATTACCGAAACCGTACCATATTTTTATACGAAACCGTATTTACCGAAGTATTGAAACCGTATTAACTAAAAAACCAGTATAACCGAACCGAATTAACCAAATTAACCGAACGCGCAGTCGGACTCACGAGCGAGTACAAGCAGTCACGCACACGAGCAGGTACAAACGCGTATACGAGCAGGTACAGTCGTGAACACGAGCAAGTACATGTACAGAAGTACAGTGGCGGACATGAGCAGGTACAGTCCCGCACACGGGTAAGTACAGTTAGCGAGTAAAGGAAAAAAATTGCACCAAATACACTAAAAACAGAAATACTTATCAGTTGAAACACGAGTACAGTTAGGTACACAGAACAGGTACAATCATAATATTATTGGAAGTACGAAAAAAAGTATCTCCAAACCTATCAACATGGGATCTAGTTTTGAAGATCTCGACGCGAGGATCTCAAAAGTGAAAACGGTTCACAATTTGGACTTACGGTTCTCAAGATATTTTATTTTGAAAAAACGAATCTAGAAGAAAAAAGGAAAAACGACACAACCCGCCTTCTCTCCCCCCATCTCCACCTTGCTTCCTCTTGCGACACGTGGCGAGCAGGGAGACCACTTCCCATGGATTTTCTGGCACCACAGCACGCCACTTGTCGCGTGCGGAGCGAGTTGTCTTCCCTTCGCTAAGGTCGGCCTTTTTTAGAGTTTTCGGAATTCCGACGTGGCTAATCTTGATTGTCGGGCTCAACTTCGAGGCTTAGATATGGCCCATGATTTTTGGGCCAGGCCGAGCTGCCCATGCTCAAGTAAAACTGGAATCAGAAAATTGTAACCCCTAAAAAAAACATATTCGAATAAAATTTGACCACAAAAATACGTGCTATATGTGCAACCTCTAAGAAAAGGTAAATCTAGGGTGTAAATAGTGTAAAATTTTATTTATCTAAATCTATACTATTCACTGTAGAGTTTATCTTTTTTTATTTCTGCATATGTAGATGGATTTTTGAACTGAATCATTTTAGAGTTGTAGAAACAGGCCGCGGATGTGTTATATATAAGTTTTAGTTTTTTTTGTTATTTCTACTTTACTTATGAATTACGTGAGCTGCTGATCATATGATCTCACCTATGGAGGCGTCCTATACAAGTCTCCCCGTGGACCATGGTCTTTACTGCGTGGAGCCGTGGATGCCGTAGCTGACTCTACCCGGCAGGTCCACATATATCGTTTTTATATGGAAAAAGGATGCGACGTTTCCTGCCTCCGGGCGGACAGCGCGCGACGCGTCCTGCATCGTGGCAAATAACAAACCTATGGTTATTCTTGTCTTTTTTTCGATAAAGGACGTTTTCATTACTTTAGAAAAAGTATTAAATCCGACCTCTGCATAACATGATGTACACAGCCGCAGTCACATATAGTATCATATCATTACATAAAAAATTGAAACACTGAAAACAAAGAGAACGCCTATAGCGCAGAAGGCTCTATATTACGTTGTCATCCATGTTCAGAAAAAATAACCTTTGCAACATCCTCCAATCGTGTATATACCTCCATAAAGAGGTCACGGTTCTCTATACATTGAAGCAAAGACCACGAACGGAGCAAAGCGTTGGACCGGTAGATAACCTACAAACATGAAGAGTTAATATCATGGAAAATCTTGTCATGTTTACATAGTCATAGCGATCAAATAATGGCGATCGCCCCACCCGAATAAAAAATTTGAACCTACGCTCCACCCCATTGAGCCAACTACCAAAAAGGGTGGGTATAAGGTAGAACCTATTTGGGTTATTGACCATATAGATCTCGCAAATTGACACTCCAAGAAAAGGTGGTTGATAGTCTCATCATGAAGATAAAAAACACGCCTTTTACTATCTTGCGAATTACGCTTAACAAGATTGTCCTTAGTAAGAATTACCCCCCTACGAAGATACCAAACAAAGACCTTCCTCTTCAATGGAATCTTCATAGACCAGATTTTTGTATTCTTAAAAACTGGCGTATCGGATTGGATCAACGCATTATACATAGAATCAACAGAGAATTTACTGCTCTCATTTAGATTCCATCGAACCACATCAGACCCGTGCGACAACCGGACCCTCTCAAGTCGTTGAAGCAAGGTATTCCAGGCCACAAGCCTGGAACCTATGAGGTCACGTCTGAAAGCCATTTCCAATGGTGAATTTTGCATGACCATTGCCAGGGTATCAGATTTGTGGCGTACAATACTATATAAAGCTGGATAATGTTCCCGAAGAGTGGTGTTTCCTAACCACTTGTCTTCCCAGAACCTTATCTGAGATCCATTCTTAATTGAGAAAGATGTATATGGGAAGAAGAATTTCTTAGTCGCCATAAGACCGGTCCAAAAGTGTGAGTCACCAGGTTTCTATATCACCTGGGACAAAGCCTTTGAGCCTGCATACTTTTTTTTGAGAATTGTTTGCCATATACCTTCTACTGAAAGAAGCTTGAATAACCATTTTCCAAGTAGGGCTCGATTCTTGATCTCGAGATCATGAATTCCAAGTCCTCCCTGGTCTCTTGGTCGGCAAACCACATTCCATTTAGCCAGTCGGTATTTTTTCTCACTATCTCCTTGCCAAAAGAATCTAGATCGGAAATAATCCAACCGTCGCAATACTTCTTTAGGCAACTGGAAGAAGGAAATCATATACAATACCATATTACTTAGTACCGAGTTAATGAGAACCAACCTCCCACCTAAAGATAGTAATTTTCCTTTCCAACTTGATAAACGCTTCTGAAGTCTTTCCTTGACATGTTTCCATTCAGCTAAAGTGAGCTGCCGATAATGAATCGGAATGCCTAGGTAGCTGATAGGAAACTGACCAATCTCGCAGCCAAAAAGTTCAGCATACAAAGAGGCCTCATCGTGGACTTCGCCGAAACAAAACAATTCACTTTTATGGAAGTTTATTTTTAGACCTGATAGCGTGTAACTCACACGTTCGTTGGGAACCCCAAGAGGAAGGTATGATGCGCACAGCAGCAAATTTTCCCTCAGAAAGAAACCAAGGTTTATCGAACCAGGAGGAGCCAAGAAGCACGTTGAAGGTTGATGGCGGCGGGATGTAGTGCGGCGCAACACCAGAGATTCCGGCGCCAACGTGGAACCTGCACAACACAACCACAGTACTTTGCCCCAACAAAATAGTGAGGTTGTCAATCTCACCGGCTTGATGTAACAAAGGATTAACCGTATTGTGTGGAAGATGATTGTTTGCGAGAAAACAGTAAAGAACAATTGCGATGAGATTGTATGCGATGTAAAGAATAGGACCGGGGTCCACAGCTCACTAGAGGTGTCTTGCCCATAAGATAAAAGCATGTTGGGTGAACAAATTACGATCGGGCAATTGACAAATAGAGAGGGCATAACAATGCACATACATGATATGATAAGTATTGTGAGATTTAATTGGGCATTACGACAAAGTACATAGACCGCTATCCAAGCATGCATCTATGCCTAAAAAGTCCACCTTCAGAGTTATCATCCGAACCCCTTCCAAGTATTAAGTTGCAAAACAATAGAAAATTGCATTAAGTATGTTGCGTAATGTAATCAATAACTACATCCTCGGACATAGCATCAATGTTTTATCCCTAGTGGCAACAAGCACATCCACAACCTTAGAACTTTCGTCACATCGTCCTGCATTTAATGGAGGCATGAACCCACTATCGAGCATAAATACTCCCTCTTGGAGTTAAGAGCAAAAACTTGGCCGCAGCCTCTACTAATAACGAGAGCATGCAAGATCATAAACAACACATAGGTAATAGATTGATAATTAACATAACATAGTATTCTCTATCCATCGGATCCCGACAAACACAACATATAGTATTACAGATAGATGATCTTGATCATGTTAGGCAGCTCACAAGATCCAACAATGAGCACATAAGGAGAAGACAACCATCTAGCTACTGCTATGGACCCATAGTCCAGGGGTGAACTACTCACTCATCACTCCGGAGGCGACCATGGCGGTGAAGAGTCCTCCGGGAGATGAATCCCTCTCCGGCAGGGTGCCGGAGGCGATCTCCTGAATCCCCCGAGATGGGATTGGCGGCGGCGGCGCCTCGGCAAGGTTTTCCGCATCGTGGCTCTCGGCACCGGGGGTTTCGCGACGGAGGCTTTAAGTAGGCGGAAGGGCAGGTCAAGGGCGCGTCACGAGGGCCCACACCACAGGCCGGCGCGGCCGTGGCCTCGGGCCGCGCCGCCCGGTGTCCGGCCACCTCGTGGCCCCACTTCGTCTATCCCTCGGTCTTCCGGAAGCTTCGTGCAAAAATAGGACCCCGGGCGTTGATTTCGTCCAATTCCGAGAATATTTCTTTACTAGGATTTCCGAAACCAAAAACAACGAAAACAAAGAATCGGCTCTTCGGCATCTTGTTAATAGGTTAGTGCCGGAAAATGCATAAATACGACATATAATGTGTATAAAACATGTAGATATCATCAATAATGTAGCATGGAACATAACAAATTATCGATACGTCGGAGACGTATCAGCATCCCTAAGCTTAGTTCTCGCTCGTCCCGAAGCGTGTAAACGATAACAAAGATAATTTCTGAAGTGGCATGCCATCATAACCTTGATCATACTATTGTAAGCATATGTAATGAATGCAGCGATCAAAACAATGGTAATGACATGAGTAAACAAATGAATCATAAAGCAAAGACTTTTCATGAATAGTACTTCAAGACAAGCATCAATAAGTCTTGCATAAGAGTTAACTCATAAAGCAATAAATCAAAGTGAAGGTATTAAAGCAACACAAAGGAAGATTAAGTTTCAGCGGTTGTTTTCAACTTATAACATGTATATCTCATGGATAGTGTCAATGTAAAGTAATATAACAAGTGCAATATGCAAGTATGTAGGAATCAATGCACAGTTCACACAAGTGTTTGCTTCTTGAGGTGGAGAGAGATAGGTGAACCGACTCAACATAAAAGTAAAAGAAAGGTCCTTCAAAGAGGAAAGCATCGATTGCTATATTTGTGCTAGAGCTTTGGTTTTGAAAACATGAAACAATTTTGTCAACGGTAGTAATAAAGCATATGAGTTATGTAAATTATATCTTACAAGTTGCAAGCCTCATGCATAGTATACTAATAGTGCCCGCACCTTGTCCTAATTAGCTTGGATTAACACAGTATTATCATTGCATAGCATATGTTTCAACCAAGTGTCACAAAGGGGTACCTCTATGCCGCCTCGTACAAAGGTCTAAGGAGAAAGCTCGCATTTGGATTTCTCGCTTTTGATTATTCTCAACTTAGACATCCATACCGGGACAACATAGACAACAGATAATGGACTCCTCTTTAATGCATAAGCATGTAGCAACAATTAGTGTTCTCATATGAGATTGAGGATATATGTCCAAAACTCGAAACTTCCACCATGATTCATGGCTTCGTTAGCGGCCCAATGTTCTTCTCTAACGATGATGCATACTCAAACCATTTG
>NW_025900941.1:0-15797 GCF_022539505.1 Lolium rigidum | reverse complement strand
TCACACCAAACTCGAAACAAACTCATTAGAGGGTTAGTGCATAATAAAAAACTCACATGTTCAGAGGTGACACAATCATTCTTAACACTTCTGGACATTGCCCAAAGCTACTGGAAGTCAATGGAACAAAGAAATCCATCCCACATAGCAAAAGAAGCAATGCGAAATAAAAGGCAGAATCTGTCAAAACAAAACAGTCCGTAAAGACGAATTTTAAAAGGGCACCAGACTTGCTCAAATGAAAATGCTCAAATTGAATGAAAGTTGCGTACATATCTGAGGATCACTCACGTAAATTGGCATAATTTTCTGAGTTACCTACAGAGAATTTTGCCCAGGTTCGTGACAGCAAAGAAATTTGTTTCTGCGCAGTAATCCAAATCTAGTATCAACCTTTCTATCAACGACTTTACTTGGCACAACAAAACAAAAAACTAAGATAAGGAGAGGTTGCTACAGTAGTAAACAACTTCCAAGACACAAATATAAAACAAAGTACTGTAGCAAAATAACACATGGGTTATCTCCCAAGAAGTTCTTTCTTTATAGCCGTTAAGATGGGCTCAGCGGTTTTAATGATGCACTTGCAAGAAATAGTATTTGAAGCAAAAGAGAGCATCAAGAGGCAAATTCAAAACACATTTAAGTCTAACATGCTTCCTATGAAGAGGCATCTTGTACACAAATGAATTCATGAAGAACAAAGTGACAAGCATAAGAGGATAAAATACGAGTGACTTCAAGATTCTCAACATAAAGAGGGGAAACTTAATATTATTAAGATGCATATAACCATATTTCCCTCTCTCATAATAACTTTCAGTAGCATCATTGATGAAATCCACAATATACCCATCACTTAAAACATTCTTATCATGGTTCATATGCATAGAAGTATCATTAAATTTGGCATAAGAAGAGTTATTCTCATTAAGTGTAGGAGGCATAGTATAATCACAACAAAATTTACTCTCCATAGTAGGTGGCACCAAAAGACTACTATCATTATAATCATCATAAATAGGAGGCAAAGTATCATCAAAGAAAATTTTCTCCTCAATGCTTGGGGGACTAAAAAGATCATGAAAACCAGCTTCCCCAAGCTTAGAACTTTCTATATCATTATCAACAATGGTGTTCAAAGCGTTCATACTAATATTACTACCGAGCATGCAAATAAGGTTCCATAGGTTTTTTAATTTTCGCATCAAACCATCCATGTCTTAAATCAGGAAATAGAATAAGAAGCTCATTATTGTCCATTATGCCAAACTAGTGTAAACAAGAAACAAAAAGATGCAATTGCAGGATCTAAAGGAAATAGCTTCGAGTACTTACAACGGCGAAAATAGCTTAGTAGCCGAGATCCGGAGTGTGAGTACCTTTTACCTTTCCTCCCCGGCAACGGCGCCGAGAAAATAGCTTGCTGTCCACAAGCGGCGCGTGGTTGACGAGGGAGGAAATGGTGTAGCTTTCCTTCGTTCCCCGGCAACGGCGCCGGAAAAGTGCTTGATGTCTACGGGAGCTTCTATTCTTGTAGACGGTGTTGGGCCTCCAAGAGCGAGAGGTTTGTAGAACAGCGGCAAGTTTCCCTTAAGTGGATCACCCAAGGTTTATCGAACTCGGGGAGGAAGAGGTCAAAGATATCCCTCTCATGCAACCCCGCAACCACAAAGCAAGAAGTCTCTTGTGTCCCCAACACACCTAATAGGTGCACTAGTTCGGCGAAGAGATAGTGAAATACAGAGTGGTATGAATGAATATGAGCAGTAGTAACGGCGCCGTGAAAATAGCTTGCTGGCGTGTAGTTGATGGTGGTAATATGGTAGCGAGTAGTAACGCAGTAAAACGAGTAAACAAGCAGCGATAGCAGTATTTAGGAACAAGGCCTAGGGATTAGACTTTCACTAGTGGACACTCTCAACTTTGATCACATAACAGAGTAGATAAATGCATACTCTACACTCTCTTGTTGGATGATGAACACATTGCGTAGGATTACACGAACCCTCAATGCCGGAGTTAACAAGCTCCACAATTCAATGTTCATATTTAAATAACCTTAGAGTGCATGAAAGATCAACACGACTAAACCAAGTACTAACACAGCATGCACACTTGTCACCTTCACACTATGTAGGAGGAATAGATCACATCAATACCATCATAGCAATAGTTAACTTCATAATCTACAAGAGATCACAATCATAGCCTACGCCAAGTACTAACACGGATGCACACACTGTCACCATTACACCGTGCAGGAGGAGTAAAACTATTTTAATAACATCACTAGAGTAGCACATAGATAAATTGTGATACAAAACACATTGTAATCATAAAGAGATATAAATAAGCACTTCACTACGCCATTCATAACAGTGAATAAGTATTCTGTGAAATATAGCCTAAGAGACCCACACGGTGCACACACTTTGTCACCTTTACACACGTGGGACAAGGAGTCTCACGGAGATCACATAAGTAAAACTCACTTGACTAGCATAATGACATCTAGATTACAAGCATCATCATATGAATCTCAATCATGTAAGGCAGCTCATGAGATTATTGTATTGAAGCACATAGGAGAGAGATTAACCACATAGCTACCGGTACAGCCCCGAGCCTCGATGGAGAACTACTCCCTCCTCATGGGAGACAGCAGCGTTGATGAAGATGGCGGTGGTGTCGATGGAGGAGCCTTCCGAGGGCACTTCCCGCCCCGGCGGCGTGCCGGAACGGAGACTCCTCGTCCCCCAGATCTTGGCTTCGCGATGGCGGCGGCTCTGGAAGGTTTCTCGTACCGTGGCTTTTTCGTCCCGAGGTTTTAGGTCCAGGGGCTTCTTATAGGCGAAGAGGCGGCGTCAGAGGGTCGAAGAGGTGGCGGCACCATAGGGTGGCGCGGGCCACACCCAGGCCGCGCCGGCACCGTGGTCCAGTGGGCTCGTGGCCCCCCTCCGGTCCTTCCTGGGTGTTCCGGAAGCTTCGTGGAAAAATAGGAACCCGGGTCTTGATTTCGTCCGATTCCGAGAATATTTCCTTACTAGGATTTACGGAACCAAAAACAGCAGAAAACGGAAGCCGGCCCTTCGGCATCTCGTCAATAGGTTAGTTCCAGAAAACGCATAATAATGACATAAAGTGTGCATATAACATGTAGATATCATCAATAATGTGGCATGGAACACAAGGAATTATCGATACGTCGGAGATGTATCATGAAGCTTATGAAAATGCTAAACTCTTTAAAGAGAAAGTTAAGAAATGGCATGATAGAAGAATTATCAAAAGAGAATTTAATGTTGGAGATAAAGTCCTATTGTATCGGTCTCGTCTCAGATATTTTGCAGGGAAATTACTCTCAAAATGGGAAGGACCATATGTCATTGTGGAGGTGTATCGATCAGGGGCAATTAAAATTAGCTCTCTGCAAGGTAATGCCACACAAGTGGTGAATGGACAAAGACTCAAGCATTATATCACTGGTGATTCTTATAATGAAGATGTTGATGTTATTCGAGTGGTAACTCCGGAAGCCTTCATCAAAGGCCAAGTTGACAGTCCTGCAGAGTTCGACTTTGAATAGGTAACGATTCCGGTAAGAAAAAGTCCGCGTTTAACTTTCCGAACAATGTTTTTGCAACTTTTGGAAAATATGAAAAATTACGAGATCGAAACGGAGTGGAGGAGACGCACGAGGGCGTGCCCCCATAGGCCGGCGCGGGCCCCAGCCTGGCCGCGCCGCCCTATGAGGAGGGCCCCTCGCTGTCCCCCTCCGACTCTGGTTCGACCTGGTACTTTCCTTCTGTCGCGAAATTTTTTGCTATATAATCCCCCGGACCCCTAGAGGTCCGTATATCGTTTTCTCGTCGTGTTTTGTTTCGAGCTGTTTTCTGCCAGGATCTGCGTCGGATCTAGAGCCACCATGTCTTCGTCGGGAACTCCGAAGGACAGCCTCCTTGAGGACGTCGTCAACCCGTACATGAGCGAGTTGAAGATGCACCCCAAGGAATTGCTGCTCGTAGATGGAGAGTTGCAGGTTGAAGATGTCCGGGGTCCTAAGGGAGAAGGAAGCTTGGAGGACATGATGGAGAAGCTAGAACAAGAGGTCTTTAACTACAAGAAGATGGCTGAGCGTGAAGTGGACATCTTCCACAAGATCGTGTTTGAACTTATTGATGAAAACGAGAACGAGACTGCAAAGCTGTGGAACGATATCCTCTCACTTCACGACACCACCAACAAACTCCAAGCTCAACTCTATGATGTTCAAAATCAAAACTGTGAGTATGAAAACAGGTTTAAACACATAAGCTATGCTTGCTAGTTTCGGGATTCACGAGACCAAGATGTCGTTTGTTGATGGAGAGCCTCTTCCTTGGAAGTCTGATGATGGGAAGAATTCACCACCGCCGAAGGAGTAATTCATCATTGGTATTGGCACCCCCTTGGTTTGTTCCAAGCTTGGGGGAGTGCCGCGGTATCACATCATCACTATCTTTTACCTTTTTACTATCAAGTAGTGTCATATCATGAGTAGGGAAGTTATCATATAAGATGTGTTGCCGTATGGAAGTATCTCTCTTTAGTTGGTTATCTATGTATCCCTTGGTGTGAGTTATCGTTATGGAATATTAATGAGAAGTCTTATCATTTACATATTGCACATCTTATTTTAGTTTGCAATCTTTATTATATTATTGATCTTGTTATAAGTATTGGTATCACTTTGGGGAGCATTGAGTAAATCTATTTGGTTTTGGCAAACTTAGCATTGGTCAATAGAACAACACTTTGAGTTTAAGTAGAAAAGAGGAAATACATGTAGATATGTTATTATCTTTCTTGTTAGTTCCTATCTTAGTATTCTGAAGTTAAAATTGTTTGTGCTTACAAGGAAGATGCATGATTGTTTCTATCACATGTATGTTTGTTTGTTTCCCTCAACTCTTATGCTTGCTAATTAACCTTGCTAGCCAAAGACCTGTACCGAGAGGGAATACTTCTCGTGCATCCAAACCCTTAAACCAAACCTATGCCACCAGTGTCCACCATAACTACCTACTATGTGGTATTTCCCTGCCATTCCAAGTAAATACTTCATGTGCTACCTTTAAACAATTCAAAAATTATTACCTCTTATTTGTGTCAATGTTTTATAGCTCATGAGGAAGTATGTGGTGTTTTATCTTTCAGTCTTGTTAGGCAGCTTCCATTAATGGACTAGTGGCTTCATCCACTTATCCTATAATTTTGCAAAAAGAGCTGGCAACGGGGTTCCCAGCCCCAATTAATCAACTTTCATTAATAATTCTCTTCATATGTTTTGCCCTGATTCATCAGTAAGCAACTTAATTTTGCAATAGACACTCCTCCATGGTATGTGAAATGTTGGAAGGCACCCGAGGATTCGGTTAGCCATGGCTTGAGAAAGCAAAGGTTGGGAGGAGTGTCATCCTTAAATAAACTAAAGTACATGTGTAAACAAAAGAGAAGGGGGATGATCTACCTTGCTGGTAGAGATAACGTCCTTCATGGGAGCCGCTCTTTGGAGGTCTGTTTGGCAAGGGGGTTAGAGTACCCACTACCATTCGTTGACAACAACAAACACCTCTCAAAACTTTACTTTTATGCTCTCTATATGATTTCAAAACTTAAAAAGCTCTAGCACATGATTTAATCCCTGCTTCCCTCTGCGAAGGGCCTATCTTTTACTTTATGTTGAGTCAGTAAACCTATTTCCCTCCATCTTAAGCAAGCAATTGAATTGTTGTGATCCAACCATCTATATTGTGATCTACTTAATCATGCCTTTTATTCTTCCTTGTTTAGTACAAGTTTTATCTGAATGAATATAGCTTTGCGGGTTATCAATGACTATGAGGAAATTGTTATGATTGAGTATGCAAGTTTTGTTATAAGCTTTAATATAAGAATGCTGCTCAATAGATAAGTACAACCTGTTAACTGTTCTCTGACCAAGAACGAAGTTTGCCATCACCAATTATGATTTCCTATGCACCTTTATTTGTGATTTTCTTTACTTGTTTCAAGTTGAATTATATGAGGAAGTTGTTCACTAGAATGTCTTGTGTGAATTATATGATGCTTCTTGTCCGTATTTTGTTTATCGACTCTTCACTCCATAAACATGTGGTCTTGTTTACCGAGTTCAGTTTCGCTTGGGGACAAGCGAAGTCTAAGCTTGGGGGAGTTGATACGTCCATTTTGCATCACAATTTTATATCATAATTTACTCGTTATTCATTGATATCTTTTCATATTTAGAGATGATACTTATGTTATTTCATCTATTTTGCATGTTTCATGATTATTGGAGAATCGCGCACCGGAGTCGGGATTCCGCTAGAAAAAGCACCGTCGAATGCAATATTTCGGAAGATCAGCAATTGACGGGAATTATACTGAAAATCCTATTTTTCCAGAAGACGGAGGTAGCCAAAAGGAGGAGCCGAGGAGGGCCGCCATGGGCCCCCCCATAGGCCGGCGCGGGCCCTGCCCTGGCCGCGCCGCCTTGTGGGGAGGGGGCCCATAGCCCCCTCTGGCCTTCTCTCCTTCGCGTACTTCTTCGTCCCGAAAACCTAAGCTCCAGAGGATAGTCGCGAGGAGTCACAGCCGCCACTGCGGGGCGGAAAACACCAGAGAGAAAAGAGCTCTCCGGCAGGCTGAAATCCACCGGGGAAATTCCCTCCCGGAGGGGGAAATCGACGCCATCGTCATCGTCATCGAGTTGGACATCAATGGGATCATCATCACCATCGTCTCCATCATCATCACCGCCATCTCCACCGCTGCACCTCGTCACCGCTGTAACAATTAGGGTTGGATCTTGATTGTTTGATAGGGGAAACTCTCACGATATTGATTTCTACTTGTTATTGATGCTATTGAGTGAAACCATTGAACCAAGGTTTATGTTCAGATTGTTATTCATCATCATATCACCTCTGATCATGTTCCATATGATGTCTCGTGAGTAGTTCGTTTAGTTCTTGAGGACATGGGTGAAGTCTAAATGTTAGTAGTGAATTATGTTGGTTAGTATTCAATGTTATGATATTTAAGTTGTGGTGTTATTCTTCTAGTGGTGTCATGTGAACGTCGACTACATGATACTTCACCATTTATGGGCCTAGGGGAATACATCTTGTATTCGTTTGCTAATTGCGGGGTTGCCGGAGTGACAGAAACCCGAACCCCCGTTGGTATATCGATGCAGGAGGGATAGCAGGATCTCAGAGTTTAAGGTTGTGGTTAGATTTATCTTAATTACTTTCTTGTATTTGCGGATGCTTGCAAGGGGTATAATCACAAGTATGTATTAGTCCTAGGAAGGGCGGTGCATTAGCATAGGTTCACCCACACAACACTTATCAAAACAATGAAGATTAATCAGCTATATGAAGCGAAAGCACTAGACTAAATTCCCGTGTGTCCTCAAGAACGTTTGGTCATTATAAGTAAACAAACCGGCTTGTCCTTTGTGCTAAAAAGGATTGGGCCACTCGCTGCAATTATTACTCTCGCATTTACTTACTTGTACTTTATTCATCTGCTATATCAAAACCCCCTGAATACTTGTATGTGAGCATTTAAAGTGAATCCTTCATCGAAACTGCTTGTCAACACCTTCTGCTAGCTCCTTGTTGGGTTCGACACTCTTATTTATCGAAAGTACTACGATACACCCCCTATACTTGTGGGTCATCAGTGCTACAAGTGTTCAAGTCCAAAATGAGACATTGCAATGGGATAGGGATGAAGAATCATCAAGAGAAGGCTCATTATCAACAATGCAATGTTCATCACCACTCACCATACCATTACCTTGTGTCTTACCACACATTGGTGAAGTGGAAGGAGTGCGATCATCCTCAATGGTCTTGGACCCACCATATGTATCTCGAAGCTTTGTCCAAAACTCATGAGCACTCCGGAAAGGCGCGATGGAGGAGATCACGACATGACTCACAACATGGCAAAGCACTTTAGTAGCTTGAGCATCTAGATAAGAGTTTTTCTTCTCCTCAAAAGTTGGATTTTGTGAATCCTTAGGTGGAGAAAACCCCATATCAAGAATTTGCTCCACATGTGGGTGCATGCCCCTAAAATAATCAAGCATGTAGGATATCCAAGCATCATAATTAGTGCCATCAAATGTAAAGGTGGAAATGTGCACTAATCCTCTAGCCGACGTCATACTCTCTAGGCAGTGAAGCCCAACAAGATAAGAGAGCCCTAGCTCTGATACCAATTGAATGTACTAGGACGTCGCCTAGAGGGGGTGAATAGGCGGTGTATAAAAACTTCTACTTGAGAGCTAAACTAGGCGGAATAAAACTACACATGTGTTTACTAGTTTAGCTCAAAGCATATCAACAAGGGGTTTGCCTAAGAGCACCAACAACCTATGCTAGCATGATGAGCAACAAGGTGATAACGAGATAGGTATAGCATCAAGCATGATAGATATCACAATGTAAAGCACATAGGTAAAGGAGCTTGGGTTGAGAAGTAACCGGTGCACGAGGAGACGACGATGTATCCCGAAGTTCACACCCAAGGGTGCTACGTCTCCGTTGGAGCGCTGTGGAGGCACGAGGCACTCCAATGAGCCACTAGGGCCACCGTATTCTCCTCAAGCCTTTCCTCCAAGGGGGAAAGCCTCGATCCACTAAGGGACCCTTGAGGGTGGGCACCGAACCCGTACAAGCTTGAGCAAACTTCCAAGTATCAAACTTGAGGCAACTCCACAACACGGAGGCTCTCAAGTACAAGGCCACAAGAGGCTACAACACGCCACACCGGCCCAAAGCCACCAAGACACCAACGCACCACAACCGGCTCCAAAACCACAAAGGCTAACAAACTCCACAAAGACAACAACACCACAAAGGCTACAACGCCACAAAGACGACAAGGCCACAAATGCTACAAGGCCACAAAGGCTAGAACACCACAAAGGCAACAAGGCCACTAAGGCAACAACACCACTAAGGTCAACATGCCCTCTACGAGACCGAAACCGCGGAGAGAACCCAAACCGATGCACCTAATGCAATGGCTAAGAACACCACTAATATGCCCAAGTTCTTCTCTCTCAAATTCCAACAAAGGTACAAAAGCTATTGGGGGAATAAGGGAGGAAGAACAAATATGAGGAGAAACACCAAATAACTCCAAGACCTAGATCTAGCAAGATCCCATCACTTGGAGAGGGATTCAATTGGTGAAGCTCTAGATCTAGATCTCCTCTCTCCTTTCCACCGAAAATATGCAAGAAATAGTGGGGGGATCAAGAGGAGGAAGAAACAACTCAAGGTCAACAATGGAGGAGAGAGAATGGAGGGGAAGAATTGTTTGAGTCGGAGGTGGAAGAGGAGTATAAATAGGGGGCCCAAAATATAGCTGCTGAGGCTGAGAAAATGGTCAGATTCGCGCCCGAGCGGTACTACCGCTTGTCAAAGTGGTACCACCGCTCGCGCGCGAACTGCGCAAAAAACAGCTGAAAAACGCCCCAAACCGGTAGTACCGTTGTGCAAAGTGGTACTACCGCTTTGTGTCTAAATCTGAGAAAAGCAGATGCAAAGAGAGAGAGGGAGCAGCAGCGCACCAGGCGAGGCAGTGCAGGCGTGTGTGTGCGCTCGGCAGCGTGGGGCGTGGCCAGGGTGGCAGCGCGCAGCAGTGCAGCAGCATGCGGCGCAGCGTGCCAGGGCGCGCGCGCGCAGGCAGCGTGGGGCCAGCTCGTGGCTGGTCAACGCATGAGTTTCTCTCCCGCGCGGGAGAGTCGAGCGGCAGTTGCGGCGTGGGGCGAGCGAGCGGCGGACGCAGCGAGCGACAGCGGCGCGGTGGGCTAGCGAGCGGGATGGCGGCCTGACGCGGAGTGGTCTGCGGCGGCCCAAGGCGCGGGGCAGCCCAGGCGGGCGCAGGCTAGCAGCGGGCCGGACTAGTGGGCGCGGCCCACGCGGGTGAGGAAGGACGGGGAAAAAAGGAAAAAGAAAATAAACAGAGTTGGGCCGGTAGTACCGGCCAGGTGCCGGGCCGGTACCGTAAATGGGCTACGGTACTACCGGGCCGGTACCGGCCTGGTACCGCTTGCGATCCAGTATACAAAACTGTGCGTGCAGTATCTGGACCGGTACCGCTCGCGGTAGTACCGCCCGGCCCAACAAACGTTTATTTTCGTTTTCTTTTTATCTGCAACACGGAAAACGCAATATCCGGGCTAGGAAATTCGGAATGACATGAAACCAATTTTGCCGGAAAGAGGGCGACAAGAGCTACATCTTTACAAGGTGAAATCATGCAAAAGAGTGGATGATGATTTTCCTATGGTCATAGAGGTGTAACCTCTCAATACGGTATATCGGGAAAACCATCATCCTCGAACATGCAACATGCGATGCATCCGAAATCCGTTTTCGATGAGCTAGAGCTTTTCATGAGAGTGAACACAAGCTCTAACTCATCTCATGGATAAGAACCAAGAACAACCAAGAAACACGATGCAATGCATGCAAGGTTTGAGCTCTCTCCGATGATGCGATCCACTATCCTATCGAGCACAAACCTTATCCTTGTGTGTTCCTCTCGAGTCGGCAAGCTTCGTCTTCATCCTCTTCATCATTGTACATGCCACCGTCTTCCTCCAACATACACGCCACCATCTCCATCTTGTACGCACGCCACCGTCTTCATCCATCTTCTACGCCGTCTTCATCTCTCTTCATCTTCACGCCATCTTCATCTCTCTTCATCTTCTTCGTCATTGTACTCCGTCTTCTCCATCTTGCAACCTTGAGTCCAACACATGGCTATGGACTTGACCTAAGATTGACTCTCAATGCAACCGTTAGTCCATAGGGATTGTCATCAATTACCAAAACCACACATGGGGTAATAGACATGTTCTTTCAGCTCTACCGTGGAGGATTTGCTGGGTGCCGCAGATGCTGCATTACCCATTGCTGATATAGCTCCTACATTTGTCTACGGGGCCGACTTGGTCAGCAAAGAGAGGCTGTCTCAAATGCCAACGCATATGCGGAATTTGCATCAGTGGTACATTAATGCGTGCAAGGACAACACAAGATACATCGTGTTGAATATCCCAGAAGAATATTACTTCCGAAAGGACGAGATCCATATTGAGATTTCCGAACTCTGGCAGTTATTCAATTTAGACGCCCTCGACAAATCTCTCATGAGTTGCTATTGCTTGTAAGTTGTTAACTACATATAAGCTCATGTTCATTCAGTTGTTCCTGTTCATTGCATATACTCATTGTATCTTATGTGCTCTCTTATGCAGACTGAAGATCAGTGAATGCAGAAGTAATAAGATATTCAATATTGGATTTGTTGACCCAGATAAAATACATGAAGGCACGTTAAGGGATAAAAACGAAGATACGGGGGGAAACCTACTAAGGTTTATAGGGGAGCAACATTTCTGTGATTCAATACTGATTCCTTACAACTACAAGTGAGAGTATTACTGATCTGTTGTGCACATTCAACTAGATATTCAAGTTGATAAGGGAATAGTTGAAGTAAGGGACCCATTGAATAGAGGCGTGGAAGGGTTCCCTGAATTGCAGCGCATGCTCCAGAGGTAATTTCAATCATTAATGACGCGCTATATCGATCTCTTTCGTGAGATATCAATTAATTATCCACTCATTTAATCATTCTTTTGCCTGGCAGGGTTTGGAGAGCTTTCAAGAAGCATCATAAGAAGGATGGTAACTTCGCAGAGAAGCTAACATTTACTCCTCTACCGTGCGCCCAGCAGCCACAGGGGACGAATCTATGTGGATACTACGTTTGCGAGTCCATTCGCATGTTAACCACTGAGAAGCACAACGATAATAGATTCAACGTAAGCAATAACATTCACCACTTTAATTTATTATCGTCAATATTTTGTTATCAAGATTGATATAGTCATATTCATCTCATTTTCCCATATAGGTCGACTTCATGCGGGAGAAGCTCCAACCACACGAACACCTACAAAGAATTACGGAGGAAGTGGCGGGACTTCTGATGAGAGAAGTAATAGACGACAACGGCTTGTTTAGGCCAAATAGGCGCATCAAATGATCTCCATGTAATAGTTAGAATAGACGACGGGCTTCTTTTGTCGCGCCTCCGTTGTCGCAGCTGGCCGCCCGCGACAAAAGGGGCTTACGGCCCGCGACATTAGGTCTGTTCTCCACTAGTGCACCGTCCAAAACCATTATTTGCCGCGCCATCACCGGGGAACCAACCCGCCATTGCTGCCGATGTTTTTGGATGTGAGGAGATGGGAGAGAGGTGAAACAGCGGTGGTGAATGCCAGCGGGCGTGGTAGCTCCGCGATAAATAGAAGGCAGACGAGATTAATTTTGCCGCATGGTAGCTACGCACCGGGCGAGAACTGACTGACGGCAGGCTATCATTACCACGCGGAAGCCGATGCGATGAAGATGATGATCTCTCTCTCTCGCCGACAGATCGGGGCCACCAGGCACGACGACAAGCGTGAGAGTTTTCCCCCGACGATTCCCGCGCTTTTGTTTCCTCTAAACTCCCCGAAAAAGTCCAAATCCGAGCAAAAACGAAAAACCGGGAGCACGACTAGGAAAGATGAAAAAACCCGGCTCCTGAATCTTCCCGGGGGCTGGCTGGAGGTGCTCTAAGCTAGTCATTGTATGTACATACTTGTAAGCATATGCGTTCTCGTACTGTAAGAGATTCCAAATTTTAAACAGACTTTTCCATCTCCTCTAAGGCGAGGATGTCGCTGCGTCTCTTCCTCTCCCTCACACCCACCTCAGAGTGATCAATGGAGGACAAGACGTTCACAGTTCACTGCTTTGTAGTTAGCAGCCTAGCACCACCTTCACCATTTTACCAACGCAGGCGATCGACACGTACCAGCATTGGCGCTCACAAAATATAAATTCTTGCGAAGCCAGCACATGTAGGAGGAGATGTCAGAGTGGCAAAGGTTACCACTCTCGGCAGGCAGCCAGCTAGGGAGTTGCCTTCTTCTTTTGCATGCACATAGCAAGCACGCAGCACCATTGTTTTAGTAGTCCTGCTCCAGTGCCTATACCCTAGCTGCCTCTTCCCCTTTTCTTCTACAACCTCACTTCCAAGTGCCAGCGGACAAGGATGGCGCTGCCAGCAGCGATCTCGTGCCTCCTCCTCTCCCTCCTCGTCGCCGTCATGCCGCTCCCAGGAGCCGGCGAGGAGCGCGTGCGGGTAGGCAGCGTCCTCATCAAGTGCTACGACTCGGAGCCGGCGGCCCTCACCAACGCCACGGAGTTCCGCGCCAGGCTGCTCCCGCTCCTCGCCAAGCTGCCCTCCGCCGCCGCGCCCACGGGCTTCGCCTCCCTGAACTCCACCGGCCGCGCGTTCGTCCGGGGCATGTGCTTCGGCCAGGCCACGGTGCCGTCGTCCGACTGCCTCCGCTGCCTGTCCCTCGCGGCCAGGAACCTCACCTCCGGCTGCGGCGCGGCCACCCGGCGCGCCGGCATCTGGACGGAGCGCTGCTACGTGGCCTACGCGGACACCAACGCCTCCTCCAACGCCGAGTACGCCTTCCGCTCCCGCGTCCTTCTCACCGGCAACGACGCCGTCCCCGACGCGCCGACATTCTACTCCTACTACCTGCATGCTTGGCTCCTCACCAACCTAGCGCAGCCGGCGGCGCTGAGCGCGGCCGCCAACATCTCGGCGCCGCGGATGACGGCCACCGCGCACGTTGTCACCCGCGCGGACGACGCCGTGAGGAGCTCGGTGCACGTGCTGGCGCAGTGCGCAAGGGACCGTACGGCGGCGGAGTGCGCCACGTGCCTGCAGGACTCGGCGCGGGCGTTGGACTGGGACCTCGACGCCGACCGCCGCGACGGCGGCGTGGCTGCGGCGGTGGTGGGCTTCAACTGCTACCTCCGCTTCAACGTCTCCACTGCAGTGAAAACTCACCCTGACCAAGGTCTCTCCCTAGCGCTCTCTCTCTCTGAATCAAATTACGCCGTCACCATGATTCCTTGTTTTTTTCCCAAGGAGAAAGAACTAATACGGTGCAGTTTTTGTTTTTTCAGTATTTCGGCTTCCTCTGCTTCCTCTTTACATCACCATTGGAATCCTAGCTGTTCTAGTACTTGTGCTCATTGCCGTCTGCCTGCTCTCGAGGTATATATATTTCCCTGATACTGTACATAACAATACTTGCTGTCTTCTTGGTTGGACTTATTAGTTAGGGGTCAGGGTGGGCATTCGGTTTTAACCGAAATTTCGGTTCGGTTTTTGCGGTTTTTGAACAAATTCGGTTTTCAAAAATGGTAACCGAAATTGGCATGAAAATTTAGGAAACCGAAAATTCGGTTAACCGACAAATTCGGTTCGGTTTTCGGTTAAAACCGAATGAACCTACTCACTTGAACAAATAGTAGGCATCACCGAAGAAAGCAAATAGTGATTGACATATCAACACAAAAAGCATCAACTGCGCAAGAAATCGACAAATGAGCACCAATCGTGGAGGGATGCTATTTGGTAGGCTGCGGCACTCGTTGTACAGGTGCATCACTCGTGAGCGATTAAAAGGGGTAGCTAGGACTTCGAGCGACGTGTTCTATTATGCAGGCTTCACGCTATAGTCAGAAAAAGCTAGTACATCAAAGACCAAAGTCATACATTGAATGAACAATTTTTGGAACATCAAACGCAATTGGGCTTCTATGGAATGATCGGTTTATGCATAAATTGATGGTAGGTTACTCAATTCGGTCTATTCGGTCTTGTTCGGTTGGTGGGGCTAAAAACCGAATTCTACCAAATTTAATTCGGTTAGTATAAATGGAAACCGAAAAAATAGCGGTTAATGGAAAAAACCGAGATTTCGGTTAGTTCGGTTTCGGCTTCGGTTCGGTTTTCGGTTTCACGGTTTTTATGCCCACCCTGAGTTAGGGGCATGCATGTTCATACCTTGGCTTTTGATTTTACCACAATACGTCCCATTTCGCATTTGCTAACTAGAAATGCTTTTCTTGCTCTCACTATGCCTTGGCTTTTGATTTTACCACAATATATACTTTCATATGTACATCTTAGTTAGGTCAGCTGAATGCAATAAAATCTTATGTTTCAGGGCTTAAAACTACATATCTGGTGATCAGAGCAAGCAAGCTCCCGGCAACAAGACGCTGTGTTGATCGTCGATCTGTGCTTGTCTTTCCTTGTTAAGTTACCCGCCGTGTGGTTGATCAGAAGATCCATGCGTACCTCTGTTTAGTTTGTTCATTTATATGCATGTCATCAGTAACATTCACTTTTAATTGATTCATATTTAGTATAACTTTATACTAAATTAGAGTCAATTAAAGAAAAACGGAGGGAGTAGTTAGGTAGTACTAGTACCGAAATTGCATGGGTGAACCTGGGAGCAAGCACACCCTATATTAAAAAAGAATTTAGTAATTCAGAAAAAGGTCAAAAAAATTCAAATCTTTTTGGGAATCAAAGATGATCATGTATTGTACTCGCATACGAAAGATTCACCATGAAATAACTTCTCTTGTTTCATGGGTGAAAAAAACAGACTTGGAGGTCCTATATTAAAGTACTATTCACGCTATATTTGTCATAGATTTGTTATTTTTTGCATGAAGTCAATGTGAAACATTTTTTGGCCAAACAAATTTATACGAGTACAATACTTGATTATCTTTGATTCCCAAAAGGATTCGAATTTTTTTGACTTTATTTGAAACTAGCAAAAG